>NW_022900974.1:1131-39250 GCF_012274545.1 Fukomys damarensis | reverse complement strand
TGTGTGTGTGTGTGTGTGTGTGTGTGTGTGTATTTTTTTAGTATTGATGGTATATGTATTCATGGGCCTTAATGCTTATGAATATGAAATATAGTTAATATTAGGATAGATCCACACTTCTTAACTTTAAATTCCTAGAATTGCCAAAATTAATTAGAATTGTCCCAAAGTTAAGCAGGGTTTGTATTTGAAAAATGTTATAGAGAAGAATTGCCTTCATACGCATATTTGAGACTCATAATAACACAAAGTGGTCAAAAAACTTGAAGACTAAGACTTGGAGTAACTATATGAAAAGATATAGACAAAATACCTCTGATAAAATTATTTAATTTTCTTGGAATAATCCATAATTTCTCATAGGACATCATAAATTTTTTTTTTTTTTGGCACATGAGCCTCTTGACATCTACACCTTCTCCTCATTCATGAAGCCATGCAGCTGAACAACAATGTGACCGAGTTCATTCTACTTGGGTTGACACAAGACCCTGTTAGGAAGGAAGTAGTTTTTGTCGTTTTTTGCCTTTCTATCTGGGGACACTGATGGGAAATGTGCTGATTATCACCACCATCAAGACCAGTCGGGCACTTGGGAGTCCGATGTACGTCTTCCTTTTCCACTTATCCTTATCTGACACCTGCTTCTCCACATCCATCGCCCCTAGAACCATTGTGGACACCCTTGTAAAGCAGGCCACTATTACTTTCGGTGAGTGCATAATCCAAGTCTTTACATTCCATTTCTTTGGCTGCCTGGAGATCTTCATCCTGATCCTCATGGCCGTGGACCGCTACGTGGCCATCTGCAAGCCCCTGCACTACACAACCATCATGAGCTGCAGGGTCTGTGCAGTGTTGGTGGCTGTGGCCTGGGTGGGGTCCTGTGTGCATTCCTTAGCTCAGATTTTCCTGGCCTTGAGCCTGCCTTACTGTGGTCCCAACATGATCGATCACTATTTCTCTTCATCCTGATCCTCATGGCCGTGGACCGCTACGTGGCCATCTGCAAGCCCCTGCACTACACAACCATCATGAGCCGCAGGGTCTGTGCAGTGTTGGTGGCTGTGGCCTGGGTGGGGTCCTGTGTGCATTCCTTAGCTCAGATTTTCCTGGCCTTGAGCCTGCCTTACTGTGGTCCCAACATGATCGATCACTATTTCTGTGACCTGGAGCTCCTGCTGGAACTCGCCTGTGCAGACACCTATGTGGTCAACCTGCTGCTGGTGTCCAATAGTGGAGCCATCTGTACAGTGACCTTTGTATGTTCAACTATGCTGTCATCCTGCATTCTCTCAGAAACCACAGTGCTGAAGGGAGGAGAAAAGCCCTCTCCACCTGCATCTCCCACATCACCGTGGTTGTCTTGTTCTTTGTACCTTGCATAGTCATCTACACACGCCCTGCCACCACCTTCCCCATGGATAAGATGATAGCTGTGTTTTACACAGTTGGGACACCTCTGCTCAACCCTATGATTTACACACTGAGGAACGTAGAAGTGAAAAATGCCATGAAGAAATTGTGGAGCAAAAAAGTCATCTGAGATGTTAGGTGATGAAAAGACATTTCAAGTCCTTCTTCATAGCTTGCATTGACCTCAAAGAAGTCAATAGAGAAGATCACTTTTTCACTGTTGGTTGAATTTGACAATACTTATTGTTAGGGTCTTGTCCCATCATCCCATATCTTCATCGTTTTCTCCCTGCCGCAGTACAAAGACCTAAATTCAAATATTTATAGACACTTCCTGTTGTAAGGGACAGTATACATACTTTGGGTAACTTTTCTTTCAACTCCGGGTTATACTCTGAAAACTGATCTTGTGCCTACCTATATCCTTCTAGGGCAGCAATGAAATACAGAGAGAAAACTTCACTCTTCTGAAAGTTGCCTGGATCTCATTTATTGTGTCTGTAGTCATGTGATTCTTTTAGTCATGTGATTCATTTGCTTTTCACTCCTAATTTGACCCTCTTAAATTTGGGGATATTATTAGTTTCACTTGTATCGCAATTAATTTCTCTTGGTTTTTGTTGTTGTTGTTGTTGTTGTTGTTGTTTGCTTGTTTTTGTTTTGCTTTGTTTTGTTTTTTTGTACCGGGGATCAAACTCAGGTCCTTGCACTTGCAAGGCAGGCAGCAGAACCACTGAACTAAATCCCCGCTCAAATTTCTCATTTTTAATAGAAGGCTACTAACATAATATATACAATGGCACATATATCTCAAACTAAGGTAGAGATTATTTTGTACCCTAGAGATAGTGGGTACACTCACTAGATCGCAGAGAATCTGAAAATACTAGCAGACTAAACAAAGAGTGTGATAGCTACAGGAATGTTTTGAGTGCAGCGGCCCATACTTTCCTTATCAAATCAACTCTGACTTCCAAAATCAAGGTCCTACAGTTGGCCAAATTCACTTTCTTTTATCTTCCAAAGCTCAGTGTCCATCTATTAATACCTATTTTTCGATCCAGGAGTAGCTACATAATCCTACAAGTTTCCACTTCACTCATGAGCCCAAGAAGCTGGACATTGTATTGCTGTGTAATCTTTTTTGTGCAGTTCTCTACAGATGTTCTGGTTAACATTTGTCTTCTTTTCACTTATTACTAAAAATGAATAGTCTTTACTTATTTTATTTCTTGCATTTCATAACAATGAGAACAGGTACTTTAGAGATAATGAATCAGGCACTATGGTTCAGTCAGTCACACTTATCTTAATTAATAAAAACGTAAAACTGTTTCCCTTAAAAAAATCTGAACAAAAATGAAGAGCATTTGTAGATCTGCTTGTTCCAAACATATCCTTTCACATGGCTTCCAGCTCTGAGATTCTCTCTCATGTCCTTCAGTCTTCCCCCTCCTTCATCCAGACTGTCAGGTTCTGTCATCAGAATTCCAGAGAAGAAATCACAATATATCTGTTCTTTCACTGAGCAGAATAAGTGTAAGTAATCTACAATCTATGAAAGAACTCTCCTCAGTGAGGTGCCATCCCTGGTACAATGTACTGGGCTTTGGTAGGAAGAGAGAAAAGGCTAGCAGGACCTCAAATTTGGTAACCTATGGGGTTCATCGTAGACTTTTAGTAGGTAAGCATCTTGAAGAAAATAACGAAAATGTTTTACTACTTAATCAAAAATAAGCCTAAAAAGTTTTTTAAAATAGGCCTAGATATTTTAATCATTGACAAAAATGGGAAATATTGATTTGCTAAATTGCTTGTTTTTCAAATTTCACAACTATTTTTCAATGAGTTGAAACATCTCAGAAAATGGATAGTTTGGATTTAAGATTTTAAAATAAATATCTCCTGGGCTTCAGAAAATTACTTTAAATTTTCTACTCTATCATAACTTATTTATTTTGCCCCCAAAAGAATGTTGATGTACTTGGAGCAATTTTTTTATAGCCTCCATTGATACGTCTTAAGGATTCTAAGTTAAAATAGTCTTCACTTCTAAAGCAGAGTTCTGTTGTTGTTGTTTTGATGAGCAGAAGGTGTGTGTGTGCAGAATTTTATCTCCTTCCTTAATGGTGGTGGAGGGCTGGCATTTGCTCTGTTTATGGAAATTATCAAGCGGTTTGGCTCAGTTTGGCTTGGAAGTGACCATGCTCCCAGAGCTGGGCGATGCCTCCCGCCATCTTGTGAAGGAAGCTCGATTGTTATCGGGAGCCATTAAACGCGGGTACTTCAAGGGTCACAGTCTGATGGAGGAGAGGTGGGATCACCAAAAGGGGACCATTTGTCTCCGTTTTTCAACTTATTTCCCACCCCCATCTCCCTTGCCCTTCGCCCTTGTTCCTTCGGAACCCCTCCCATTTGCAAGAGGTCCACCCCCCACCCCATCTCCTTCTGTCCGTCCTCTATTATTCTCTTTGTTTGCACTTTGCCTCACTCAGATGAGAAATACTACCTGGTATTTAAGTTTGTGTGGCTTCTTTATTTCACTTAACATTATATTCCCTAAATGTATGCAGCTCCCTACAAGTGTCTCAAACATACCCTTCTTTATTATTGAGTAATATTCCATTGTGTATGGATACCATGCTTTCTTTACCCTGTCATCCTTTGATGGGTATGCAGGCTGCTTCCAGGATTTCGCTATTACAAATTGTGCTGCTATAAACATCGGTAGGCCTGTGTCACTGTGGTACAGGGTCCTAAGCTCTTTAGAGGACCCAGTCTTGCTTATGCTCAGGGAGATAAAACTTTGCCCTTCCAAAGAGGCATCAGGGAATCATACTTAGGACTTAGACTAGCTTCTATAATGTTTTTTTTTTTCTCTCTCTCTCTTTTTTTTTTGCGTGAATTGGAAAATGGAAAAAAAAAAATCTTAAACTTTCCAGCGATAAAACAGAGTGAGCAGGAAATACATTTAAATGAATCTGGTCTTGCTGTGTAAACAATTTTGCAAATCTTCAAGTCTTTTTCTTTCGCTTTCTCTTCTGACAAGGTCTTATCAGTAGTTGTTAAATGTAAATGACGTATACCTTGGGACCATCTGATTGTGTCTTTTAACAAAAAAGGCTGCTTTATGGGCTGGTATTGGTTGGCATGCCCTATTTTACCAGACACTGTATTCCACACATTTGACTTCTTTCTGTGTGTGCCCAAACAGGCAAAACCACTCTTCTCTTCATACCATCCTCAGTTATCTTAAAGAAAACTGGAATGGAATTTCTGTTACGTTTAAGCAATTCTTCTTCACAGTTCTGTGTTCATTTCGCATTTCTGTTGAAGTCACTGCAGAATTATCAGCCTGAAACACGTGGGTGTCCATGAAATTGTGGTCTGAATGCTTCAGGTCTTTTAATAATTTTCAAGTTCCCAGCGCAGCTTTCATGGCTTCCTGGCAAACTGCTTTCTCCCAGGGCTCCTTGTCAGGAGGCTGCACTTGCTTAGCGGTTTCTCTCACAGGCAAGGCCAAAGTCAAGGTGTGCCGAGCTGGGAAAGTGGGGGCATCACCTAAATTCATTCAGGCCACTCCTTGGGATTGCAGGAAGGTGACAGACTTCTGTGTGTGCAGATGTGGGTGGCATTCAGGCGGTGTGACCAGAATTTGCACATCAGCTCTGAGTTCAGGTTCTTAGCAAAGCAGCCTCCAGGCCTGATGCAGAGGTGGGGACCCTCCCCCCGGAACACCCCATGTGCCAGGCCAGCTGTCTGTGAACCCAGGCTTGAGCCGCAACCCTCGCCTCCCACTCCGTGGTCCACTGCATTTGGGCCGAGGCTGAGTTCGAGTCCCAGACCTTGCCACCTGGCTGCCCTGACTTCCTTTGCCACGCGCGTGCTGACCCCAGAAACTCCAGGATCTGAGAACCCTGGCCTGGCCTGGCCCAGGGGTGGGGGTGGGGGGGACTATACCACCTGTCCCGCCTCACTCTTCCAGACCTGCTCCTCCTGGACCCAGCAGCCCCAGATATTTCTCGGCATATTTCTTCAAGACATCCTTTGTGAGACCAAGGGCGCACACGTCATAAATTTGAATAAATTTTTTTGTGTCTCCAGGGCTGAAGGGCAGGGAAGCACATAATGCCAAGAGTGGAAACCACACACAGCACAGGGCCAGGGGACCTCGCTGTGAGTCTAGCTCTGTCCCCATCTTCTCTCCTGCACAGGAGCAGCAGGGCTGCCCAGGTTGAGCTGAGGCCGGGTCCGCCAGCAGGGGAGAGCTCTTTGGAGCCTGGGTGGGAGGACTCCCTGGAGCTCCTGTGAAAGCCGCTCCTAGAATTCGTAGCTTGGCTTATGGGCCTTGTGAGGTCTGTTGGCGCCTCGCCTGTGGCCAGGAGGCCTCTGCTATCTAGGACGGTCATGTTGGGGGTCCTAGAAAAACAGCCAGGTGGGAGACAGCAAGATTACAGGAGGACTGTGGCCTGGAGTGCATGGACACTGCTGCGGACATCTTGCCCGCCCCTCCCACAGGATTTCTGTACTCACAGCATCAGCTCTGTCTGTTGAAGCAAAAAGTTCCCATTGACAGAAAGGAGCTACTAAAGCTGCTAAGCCTCCTACCAAAATTGCGAGAATTTGCACTACAAGGGCCTGAAAGGTGAGAAACAGAGCCTTGAGCTGCCCAGCTCTACCATCCCTCAGCCAGCTGGAGCTGAGCCCCACACTGGGCCACCCCTGTGGCCTCCCCAGGCCCACCCTCCTGGCCTCCTGGGGAGAGCACCACCCTGGCCCTGACAGCTCAGAGCGGGGAGGAGCAGTCTGACACACCCTCCCGCTCAGTCCCCTGGGCGAGGAGCAGGCTGAGCTGTTCAGCAAACACTTGGCAGGTGTTGTGGGCACTCAGGAGCTGAGGGTGGGGTCACAGGAGAGGGGAGACTGCTCTGTGCAGGAAGGCATGGGCCGGCGGAGGTGTGCAGCAGCCCCAGGGCACAGGGAGCTGAGAGGAGCCATCTGCCCTGTGGGCCTGGATGGGGCAGGCAGAGCTCCGGGGGACTCTGATGCCTGGTCCTCAGAGTGCAGCAGTTTGCCGGCTCTGATGTGGACCCAGCCTCACCCTGGATCCTGCAGAATCCCCATCATCTGCTGGGGCAGTGGCATTCTGTCTGGGAGGCACTGCCCTGTCCCTGCAGCTGAGAGAAGTCAGTGCCTTGGTTTCCACAGGAACCACTACCATAGTAACATGGGATGCAGGGAAGGCAGAGCCTCTTGTGCCTGGGATGCCCAGGGCCCAGCAGGGCAGGTACACAGTGTGAGGGGAGCCTAGGGCCCTGTAGAGGTCAAGGAAAGGCTGCCACTGCCATTTGGGCTCCACTATGAGGGCGATAAATACAATTTACTAATTCTCCCTAGCCCTGCATCCCTGGGCCCTGCCTGGAAATGCGCTCCTGCTGTCCTGCTCTCCAGGATCACTGGAAGGTCTCCAGGTGGGGCCCCGCAGGAGGCTTTGTCTTTCCAAGGTCAGGCCCGGGCAGGCTGGACACGAGGGCCTCCCCATGGGACTCCACAGTGCTGCTCTCGGTGCTCTGTGCCTGGCTTTGCTTCTGGGACTCTTCTGAGGCCCCTCCCAGCCTCCTGCCTGCCCCTCTCCTCAGCTCCTCACCAGGCCTGGGTGCTGCCTGGTGGTTTCTCTGCCAGCAGGAAAGGCCCAAGTATGCTCCAGGGCCTCCCTCCCCTGAGGTAGGGTCCCTGAGGGAAGGGTGAGGGGGACATCTGAGGGAGGTGGGGGAGATCTGGGGAGGGAGGGAGGGAGGAAGGGAGAGAGACAGAGAGGCAAACAGAGACAGACAGAGGTCAGGCAGGTGTGGTAGAAGCCCTCGGAGGACAGGGACAGGGTGGGTTGGGAGGGGCAGAGCGGGTTTGGAGGAGGAGGCTGCAGTGTGAGCCTGAGAGGCAGAGCCGGACAGTGCACTCAGACCGTTGTTTCAGGACTTTGTCTTGGGGGGAAGAGCCTGCTGGATAAAGCGGTAACAGAGCTGACAGGGACCAGGGGAAGCTTGGTCAGTTCGCCTCTGTGCTGGGGGCAAAGGGGAAGGGCAGTGAGGATCAGAGAGGAGAGGAAGGAGCGCATGCTGGGCCTCAGGCTGGACAGGGCTGGGGCTCTGCAGAGTAGCCGGCCGCACCCCTCACCCTGCAGGTCAGCAAGCCCTGTGGACCTCAACAGGCCCGAGCTCTGCAAAGCACCTGTACCTCCTACAGCAAGGCACACTGGTGTGAAAGGAGAATTTTCATGCCATTTGTGAAAAGCCAAAGCTGGCACTTGGTCCTCCAGGCAGCCAGGGACGGCGTCCTGCAGCCCCCCGGACCTGCTGCGGATTCCCACAGGGACCGAGAGGCACTTACCTCATTCATCCTGAGTCCGCAGCAGCTGTGCAGGGTCGCCTGGCCTAGTCCTGGCTTTGTTACTGAAGCGATCAGCCTGTGGTGTATATCAGCACCCAGGAATTGCAGAGGGCTGTGAGTGCAAAGCAAGGTATGAATGATGGAAACCAGCTGCACAGGAAAGTTGTCCAGGGCTGGTATTTATGGGGCAAAAGTGAAAGCAGGACGGAGAAGCTGAGATTGGTGGACCCTGGAAACCACATTCCTGTCTCCAAAAGCAGACTGAGTTCTAAATTTACAGGAGGGTATGATGAGCCGGTTCAGTTTCGCTTTCCTCTAACAGAAGCACTTGGGAGAAATGAGCCCCTTTCCCTCACTTAGGCTTCCAGGTTAGGCACTGGTTCTGCTTAGTCAAGAATTATTCAGGCTCAGTTTACTTTCATTCTGTTCTGCTAATGAGATCCCTGTATATTTATTTTTAGCTTTGTTTCTCATTGCTCAATTCTGCTGTCCACTAAACGGGCATGGAACACACACACACACACACACACACACACACACACACACACACGCACACACACAGAGGCAGAAAACGAGATTGCAGTGTTATCAGTCCGGCTAACAATGCTCATGGAGCGAGAGAAACAGTGCTCAGGAGTACCCAGAAACCCAGACGCCTGCTGAGCCCCTCCTGGGCCTGGTGGGCCCCGTGTCCAGGCCAGGTCTCCCCGTCCTCTCCTCTCCTCCTGCTCGGTGATTCCCTCTGTCCCTCAAGTCTGCCCTGGTTTCCCTGCCTTATAGGGAGCAGAGTGCAGAGAGGAGGGTGCACAGAGGGGAGCTTTGGGGGTGCCGCAGGGACCCCGCAGGGTCACGCCCAGAGACAAGGGTGGCATCTGGAGCTGGGCAGGGCCAGGGCCGGACCCCGTGTGGACGCCACAGTGCCTCAGACCCTGCCCTCCCCACAAGCGCTGGACACCCGTGAGAGCTGGCACCTGTGGCAGCAGGGGTGGAGTTCTGACCCCTTTGTGGGGCTGCCCAGTTTGTGCTGAGGTTTCCAGCCACACTTCCTGTCCTTGGTACTGGAGATCATGCCCAAGGGCACTGTGCCACTGAGGCACATTCCCAGCCCCTCTCCAGTTTTTACACTGTCATTTCAAAAACTTTAATGAGTAAATCTTTGCAGTATGTAATGTCTCCAGTTGCCTTAAAGGACAGACATCTCAGTCCTTTTTATCCAATGTCCCCTCCCTTCTGCCTTTCTGGTGCCAGTCGCATTTGTGAAAATCTCTCTCCCTGCAATGGGTCTGACTTACACTGTGCTGCTTTATTGCAATGAACAACCCCAGCCCATCCTGAATCCTCCTTGAGGGTCTGTTCTCCTTTCCTCCCCCTCCCACCACTACCAGAGGAAACCACACAGGCCGAGTACCTCTGCTCCCTCAGCTGTCCATGTTGGAGAGGAGCCCTTCGCCTGGCTGTGCTTGGAGGTGGCTGCTGGGTCCCCCAGAGTGGGCCAGACCCATAGCTGCTGAGAACAGCGGTTAGAAAAGGAGCCAGCTGGGCCCCACCCACCAGTCCCTCTGCTCCTGGACCCTCTCCTGACCTGGACTACAGCCCCTGCTAGCACTGTTGGCATCGCCACTGGCTACGACCTCCCAACTGCATAGGGCATGTCCTTGGCCTTTGGGGGGCACACGGATCCCCTGGGCTCTCATCCAGAAGGCAGTGGGCACCGCACAGCCAGGGGTTCTAAGGTCACAGCCAGCCTCTGCCTGGAGCTCTTAAGGGTGAGAGAAAAACCTGCGTGGTCCCTGACAGGTGCCCAGGAAAGAGACTCCACTGCAACAGGAGGCCATGAATCATGGCTCCCTGAAAAGGTCACCGCAGTTACACAGCGGCAGTGCTGAGAGTCAGCTGCCCCCCATTTTCTCCCTGGGCAGTGGGTGCAGCCCTGGGGTCCTCTGCAGCAGGAAAGGCCCCTGCCTGCCTGTTCTGGGGGTGGGGCCCCCGAGGGCAGGGTGGGGGACAGTTCACAGAAAGGTGGCTGTGGGCAGAGGCAGAGCCTGAGCCCGAGGGAGCCCAGTCCTGAAGAGGAGCCAGACTCTGCTCTCCAGCAGCTGGGCAGCTCCTGAGGGGGGACCGTCCCAGGAATTCTGGAGGCCTAATCCTTCCAGGACAGCTCCTGATCAAAGTGGGGTGAGAGTGAAGGAGTCTGCCTGAGGACTAGCACCGCGCCCGTTTGGTTCACTCATGTGACAAACACACACTGCAGTGAGAAACTTCTCCCAGGATAGTTCCGTCGCTGGACTCAGAGGGACTGGCACATGGGTGCCCTTGAGAGAGGCTGTGAGGAAAGAGGGGGGAGGGAGGGAGCCCCTGGCAGTGGATCCTGGTCTGCAGGCGGGAACAGGTGGTGTGTGAGGAACAGCAGGAGTCAGTGTAGGGGACAAGGACGTTGCAGAGGACAACGGGAGCCCAGGCCAGCGGCTGCTTTGTGGCCAGGGTGAGGAGGGCAGTATGTCTGGGGAGGCTCTGGGCAGGAGTGAGGGGGCCTGGCCGTGGAGGTGGTCCCGGCAGGGCAGCTGAGCTGAGCATGCAGGGGAGTCAGGGTGGGCAGGACAGCAGGGGCAGCTGCGCTGGGGGGCCAGGGTGTGGCCACCAGGGGAGGCGCTGAGTGCTGAGGGCCTTCAGAAAGAAGAGCCCCTGGAGACTCCCTGCCCAAGAGGCCCTGAGCAAGGAGAGGGAAGGGCTCCTCCGGGTGTCCAGCCCTGGGGAAACACAGCTTCCTTCGAGGGAAAGCTGAGCAGGGCAGGCTGAGGGCTGGGGCTCTGCCTCCCTCCAGGGAGGTTTGGCTGGGCTGGGTCACTCAAAGGGTCGTGGTCAGAGGGAAGGCTTTCTAACCCGGACAGGAAGAGACGGCCGGGTCTGGGAGCAGAGAGAGGGGAGAGGAGGATAGAGGCTGAGAGACTGCAGGAAGGAGAGCCGGGAGAGGAGAGAGCGAGACGGAGGGAGAGCGGGAGGAAGGGGAGGAGAGGGGAGGGAGGGCAGGGGGCGGAGAGGGTGGGAGACGGAGATGGACGGAAATATGGGCGAGGGAGAATCAGCTGTGGGAGGCGGAGGCCAGGCCCGGCTGGCGGGAGCAGAGGGGCGGGGTCGCGGCCTGCTGGGTCCGGATCCTCTCACGGTGGCCTCGTCCTTGCTGGAGGCAGAGGCGGGGTGGGGGCGGGGACAACTCGCCCGAAGTGGAGACCCCAGGATTCCGAGCACTTTGCACTAATCCCGGGTGCTTGGTAACATGTGGTGGTTCGGATATTAGGGTAAATTAAATGTTAAGCCGGCTTCACCTTCTGAGTTCTTTCCTCCTGTGGTGACCGGCACACCTGGACTGGCATTGCCGCCCGGGGGACGCGCACTGGGGAGTCCCACGTGGTCCCCGAGGTGGACGGCCGGGTCCTGCCTGCTGCCCACTGTGGAAATCAGTTTCACGGGAACACAGCTGCGCTGCCTCCTCCGGCAGCCGAAGCCCGCGGCTCCCACACCCTGAGCATGGATCTCTGCGGAAAGCAGCGCGGCCCAGTCCGGCAGAAGGCAGAGCAGTGGGCAGAGGCCGGCTGGTGGTCGTCCAGGCACCCAACACAGACGGCGCTTCCTCCTCCAGCCCCGCCAACAGGGCAGCCGGGGCCTCTGAGCTTTGCCCTGACTCCCAGACCTCAGCCTGTGCGGGCTTCCTGAGCGCTGCCCAGCTGGAGCCGGAACCGGGGCTGAGAGGGCTCTGCCCACGGCGTCCGTGACGAACAGGGTTAGACTCACCGCGGGCCTGCGGTACAGGCGATGCCCAGGCCGCTCAGCGGGGGAAGGTGCAGAGGGCCGGGGTGGGAGAGGACAGGAGCAGCGGGACACAGCCCGGTGAGGAGAGGCCTTCCGTTAAAATTCGCCTTAGGAGTTTGACCGCTGGAACCCCGGGAGGTGTTGCAGGTCACGGGATGAGACGTATCGTTGTGCAAACATCCCCCACCTAGCCCAGAACCCTTGCCATGGCGAAGTGCGTTGCAGTGCAGATCCTGGAACCCTGGCTTCTCCCCCGTCAAGTGGTGTCCCGTGTAGAAAGCTTGTAGGGTGAATTAGCTCTGAAGACCATTGCGTTACAGAGGGGAAACAGGCCTTGCTGCAGGATTCCCGAGAGTCTCCCCAAGCCGGTGGATGCTGCAGGCGGGAGGATCCCTGAGCTCTCCAGAGTCAGCCATCTGCACACAGCACCCTGGGGAGTGGCTGCTGGGCAGGGTCTCCGGGAAGCGCTGGCCCCTGGTAGGAGCCAGGCAGGGGTCTGGGGTGAGCTCTGGGGTGGGCCAGCCTCCCACTCCGTGACTCTGGGTCCAGTGCAGAAAGATCCGCCCAGACACCCATCGCTTCCCTCCGGACAGTGCTCTTCCGGTCACAGGGACCTGAATGCCGTGAGATCTGCACCATGGACCACCTGCTTCTCAGAGTAAACAAAGAACGACTTTAGTCTGCAGCCAGAAGGACAGAGCTGGCGTGTATCACTGTCCAGGGCTCTGCCTGCAGCGTCCCTTGGGGAAGCAGCTCCAGGTTCCAGGCCCTGCTCTGTGCCAGGTCTCAGCTCTGCTCCACCTGTCTTAAGACTTCTAGGGAGCCTCTTTCCCTCCCATCCCTTTACTCAAGGGACTCTGCCCACTCCCTGTCCGAGTCCCTGGGGCGTCTTCGGACTCCAGTCCCAGCTCCTGTAGCTGGGATGCAGGAGCCGCCTGAGTGGGATGCTCTAGTCTGGTCGCAGCAGGCACAAAGTGGGGAGGAACTGTCATGTGCTCTTCAGGTTCCCCGTGGGACGTATCCTGTGTGACACAGCCTGGGAATGTGGCTTGCCAGGCAGGAAGAATTGGGCTGATTTCACTGTGCTCACTGAGGACTCTGAAAAGAGGTCTGAGGAGAGGAGGGAACAAGAGCTCATGTCTGCTGAGTATGATGTGGAGGGGCTTTGAAGGGCTTCGCTGGGACACCATCCACATCCAGCTCTCCGGTTTCAAGCTCGCACTCCAGCTGTGTTTCCCGGGCCTCTGGAATCCTACAGCCACCCCAACCCAGGGTGAGGTGGGCCATCTCCCCCACCCCAGTCCCACAGCCTCACTCCCCCCGGGACTGTTCGGCAGCTTTGCCTTCTGCTGTTGCCCACCAGCCGGCCAAGCCCTCTTCTCATCCCTGTGTCAAAGACAGGCAGACTGAGGCCGGGAGATTGAACAGCGCACCATCAGGAGACAAAGCTGGGCATGAAATCGACCCATGTCAACCTCACTTGCTTCACTCTTGAGATTGTGACCTAAGCACCTTATCTTCTAATATTTTCAAATAGCATTGCTTTCCTACTTTCCCAAGAGGTTGCATCAGGTTTTTCTAATATTAATAATAATATTAGTTACAGTAATAATAAAATCCATAATATTTTCGTATTATATATGGCAAAGTATATATTCCTATTGGATTTGCAGATGAAGAGCTTGGATCCCAGTGAGAAGGTGTCGTCCCTACAGTCACACAGCTAGATCATGGTGAACCCAGGAATCAGCCTGAGGCACCCACTCTCCCCTCATCTGAGGTAAGAAGAAAACTCCTCTCTCTTCATCTGGTAAAAGGATCTCATGTGAAATTGCCTTTTCTGTTCCTGAGTACTTCATATGTGTTTCTAACTTGTCAACTATCTTCCTGTAGCTTGTACATTCACACACAAACACACACACACACACACACACACGCACACTCTGTATCTGGAATGCAATCATTTCTCCTTATAATGTTTCTGATATCAAAATCACGAAGACAAAAGTGTGTCATCCACCAAAATTATAAGTAATTTAAGAAAATTTTTAAAATTAAATCTTCAAATATATGTTACTTTGTGCCATCAAATGATTAAAATTATAAAGATTACCTTGGAAGTTTATTTTATTCTTGCTATTAAATTTATACCATGAATGGATTATGTAGTCCAGAGAAAAATATGTCATTTAAATCATCAATACTGGGAAATGGTGTTTGAGAGTCCTAGCTATATTATTTGAAATTTAAATGTGACTTGGAAATTTGAAGCCTGTTATTTTATTCTCATATTTAACATTGGAAATTCATTAATACTTCTTATGTTCCTACTGTGTACAATGTGTAGCCATATCATCCCCAGTCCTTGTAGGATTAGGTCAGTAACTATTTCTAATCCTCTAGTTACTAGATGCCTGACTGTGTTAAACTACTTCTTTAGTTTCTAGGGAAATATTAATAGTACCATATCATGCATTACATTAAAAGGAAAACTTTCATACTCAGCACATGTTTCAACACATTGTAATGAGTATTTAAAATTATCACTATAACTTGGGCCATCATAAAATAAAAATTATTAGCCAAAATGCAAAACAGTGAAGCATAATTTAAGAAGCTCATTTGAAAAGACAAACAGTAACTACTTGAAATCACAGGAGAATAATTTTGGTGGATTCATCTGACAAAGTGTTTGCGCTGTTTTACACCACGATTACGCCCTTGTTCAACGCCCTCATCTACATGCTGAGGAAAAGACATAAAGAAACCATGAGGCAAGTGTGGTGCCACCACAGATGGTTTGAGAGGAGTGGAAGCCTCTGCTGCCGAAGCCCATTGATCAGTTTTTAACCACAAAATCAGAGTCATCAAACGCAGCAGGAGCCGAGAGGAAGGATGTGGCCTTCAAAAATCACCAGAATTGGGGAGAAAAGTCCCCCTCTCGCTTTCTGTTTTGCTGAGCCTGTATCCATGGTCTTGGATCAGTTTTGACATCTGCAACTTACTGGGCCCATTATGACCCTAAATAATCATGAGCATGGTGACAACATTATCAGGACAAGTTACGCACACTGCACAGCTTAGCAGTGGCCATGAATTGATTGAGAACAATCAGGCAGTCACGAAGGTGCAGGTGCAGACATTAGGAAGGACTTCAAGAACTTCTCCATGAAGTGGCAAGAGGGATAGAATAAATACATTTAAAGTGAGGGAGAGTAGTTTGAGGGGATTCATAGCCATATGTCTTTTACTGTAATCATTTTTTAAAACATGTAAGTACAGTATTCACCCTACTTTTAGATCATACTATGCATCTGTTGTATGTTGTAACTATTTACACTAAGAAATTATGCTTCTAACATAAGGCAATGCAATGTAATTATGCAAAGCACTTATGTAATTATTTACTTTTATTTATTTGAAGTTATTGTAATCAATTATCAGTACTGTAGAGTGATGTATTTTCCTAATGAGAATTTTCAAATTGGGGTAATGATATCCTCAAAATGTGGCAATAAAAATGCTCACCACTCATGCCCACAGAGAAGCAGCAGTTTGAACAACTACCCTCCTACACACACACCTTCGCAAGAGTTAAGGAAACCAGGTAAGACATTGCGGCACTGAGTGTGTAGTACAAATGTCAGAAAAGATACCCTGAAGGAAATAGGAAGAAGTTTTGCTTTTTCTATTTCCCTGATCCCTGATCCTAGAAATGGAGAAAAGTGGAGGAAAAAGTGGAAATTTAGCAACGCACTTTGCTCAAGACTTAACACTGTGGCTGCCCAGTGAAATCTAGAAAAGTACAGACCCTCCTGACCCCATATAGTGGTCTTGGCAAAAGTGGATTCAGGATACAGGATGCTCTCAGTGGATGCAAGAAGGAGACCTATCCCAGTGCTCAGAAGCCTCTGCAGACTGGAGTTCAGGTCCACTCCATATTGTCAGACCCCCATGGGCACAGGCTTCAAATTGGTCCCTGAGGACATAGAGTCCAGGCCAACCCCATGTGCCCGATGGATGGATCCTACTCAGAGGATCTAGATTTCAAGTGAAATTGCATGCACCCACATTCAAGGCCTGCTCACCTGTTGAAGAAGGCACAAGAGCAGCTCCTTCACACACACACACACACACACACGCACACTCTGTATCTGGAATGCAATCATTTCTCCTTATAATGTTTCTGATATCAAAATCACGAAGACAGAAGTGTGTCATCCACCAAAATTATAAGTAATTTAAGAAAATTTTTAAAATTAAATCTTCAAATATATGTTACTTTGTGCCATCAAATAATTAAAATTATAAAGATTACCTTGGAAGTTTATTTTATTCTTGCTATTAAATTTATACCATGAATGGATTATGTAGTCCAGAGAAAAATATGTCGTTTAAATCATCAATATTGGGAAATGGTGTTTGAGAGTCCTAGCTATATTATTTGAAATTTAAATGTGACTTGGAAATTTGAAGCCTGTTATTTTATTCTCATATTTAACATTGGAAATTCATTAATACTTCTTATGTTCCTACTGTGTACAATGTGTAGCCATATCATCCCCGGTCCTTGTAGGATTAGGTCAGTAACTATTTCTAATCCTCTAGTTACTAGATGCCTGACTGTGTTAAACTACTTCTTTAGTTTCTAGGGAAATATTAATAGTACCATATCATGCATTACATTAAAAGGAAAACTTTCATACTCAGCACATGTTTCAACACATTGTAATGAGTATTTAAAATTATCACTATAACTTGGGCCATCATAAAATTTAAATTATTAGCCAAAATGCAAAACAGTGAAGCATAATTTAAGAAGCTCATTTGAAAAGACAAACAGTAACTACTTGAAATCACAGGAGAATAATTTCGGTGGATTCATCTGACAAAGTGTTTGCGCTGTTTTACACCACGATTACGCCCTTGTTCAACGCCCTCATCTACATGCTGAGGAAAAGACATAAAGAAACCATGAGGCAAGTGTGGTGCCACCACAGATGGTTTGAGAGGAGTGGAAGCCTCTGCTGCCGAAGCCCCTTATTCAGTTTTTAACCACAAAATCAGAGTCATCAAACGCAGCAGGAGCCGAGAGGAAGGATGTGGCCTTCAAAAATCACCGGAATTGGGGAGAAAAGTCCCCCTCTCACTTTCTGTTTTGCTGAGCCTGTATCCATGGTCTTGGATCAGTTTTGACATCTGCAACTTACTGGGCCCATTATGACCCTAAATAATCATGAGCATGGTGACAACATTATCAGGACAAGTTACGCACACTGCACAGCTTAGCAGTGACCATGAATTGATTGAGAACAATCAGGCAGTCACGAAGGTGCAGGTGCAGACATTAGGAAGGACTTCAAGAACTTCTCCATGAAGTGGCAAGAGGGATAGAATAAATACATTTAAAGTGAGGGAGAGTAGTTTGAGGGGATTCATAGCCATATGTCTTTTACTGTAATCATTTTTTAAAACATGTAAGTACAGTATTCACCCTACTTTTAGATCATACTATGCATCTGTTGTATGTTGTAACTATTTACACTAAGAAATTATGCTTCTAACATAAGGCAATGCAATGTAATTATGCAAAGTACTTATGTAATTATTTACTTTTATTTATTTGAAGTTATTGTAATGAGTTCTCAGTACTGTAGAGTGATGTATTTTCCTAATGAGAATTTTCAAATTGAGGTAATGATATCCTCAAAATGTGGCAATAAAAATGCTCACCACTCATGCCCACAGAGAAGCAGCAGTTTGAACAACTACTCTCCTACACACACACCTTCGCAAGAGTTAAGGAAACCAGGTAAGACATTGTGGCACTGAGTGTATAGCACAGATGTCAGAAAAGATACCCTGAAGGAAATAGGAAGAAGTTTTACTGTTTTTATTTCCCTGATCCCTGATCCTAGAAATGGAGAAAAGTGGAGGAAAAGTGGAAATTTAGCAACGCACTTTGCTCAAGACTTAACACTGTGGCTGCCCAGTGAAATCTGGAAAAGTACAGACCCTCCTGACCCCATATAGTGGTCTTGGCAAAAGTAGGTTCAGGATACAGGATGCTTTCAGTGGATGCAAGAAGGAGACCTATCCCAGTGCTCAGAAGCCTCTGCAGACTGGAGTTCAGGCCCACTCCATATTGTCAGACCCCCATGGGCACAGGCTTCAAATTGGTCCCTGAGGACATAGAGTCCAGGCCAACCCCATGTGCCCGATGGATGGATCCTACTCAGAGGATCTAGATTTCAAGTGAAATTGCATGCACCCACATTCAAGGCCTGCTCACCTGTTGAAGAAGGCACAAGAGCAGCTCCTCTGCAAGGATTCCCACAGCAAGCTTTCTAACCACCTGCCCTGCTGCTGAGGTACACCCACAGCCCTAGAGTCATTCTTAGTGTTGTCTTTAGAAACTTTAAGGTGCTGGAGTAGAAGTCAGCAGCAAGTCACACCTCCTCTGGAACCTGGAACCCAGAAAATGACTACTTAGAAAAGATAAAGAGAAGGAGAACTTCAAGAATCAAGAAAGAGCCTGCAGGAAAGCTAAAAAATCACAAAGGAACAGAAGACAATCCAGAGGAAAAAATGAATCAGTCTGAAATGCTAACATCAGCTCCCAGGGCAAGGAGGGGAGCTCAACTCTACAAGCACAAGGTGAACATGGAAAGAACCAAGAAAATCTGAAACCCCATCAACAAACAGCAGTCAGGCAGCACTAGCCCCAGAAAAAATCCATGATTACTGTAGCCTGCAACACAGGGTGGGGTTTTTCTTTGAAAGTGACTTCCTCTTCCTGGCAGGCAGTGGAGAACAGAAACACTGCAGTGCCATGGTGTGCTGGAGCGCTATAATCAGGAGCCATTTTGAGGAGGGTTTATTGTTGAAGATCCAGCTACTCCAGGAATTAGGAGTCATAGAACCATCACTCTTCAGGGTCTCTGAGATCATCATACCACAGTGACTATGGCACACAGCCACAGAGGCAGCTGTGGAGAGAGGGGGGACTCATTACAGGGCCCCTGCGAAGTTTAAGCAGTGGTGAACTCAGGCAGTGGACACAGTGGTTGGCAGCTTCTTCCTCTGTGATGGGGAGCAAGGCCTGTATGTTCTTTCTGAAGGAACTGTGTTGCAGAAGTCTGAGATTGAGGTGAAAGCAACAGGAAAACTAAAAAGATGTCATCTGTACCCCACACAAAAGCACAGGCAAACAAGCATACCTGCTATCTGTGTAGGTGATACTTCTGTATGGAGCATGCAGTTTTCATGTGTGAAGACTGCCTTGGGTGTGAGAGTTACAGCAAAAATTAGTTTTGTTGTTGGTGTTTTCATTGTAGTTCTGATAGGAATTTATTTCTCATGTTATCTTTTAGGTTTTGTAAGCAAGTACACAGCTGATGTGAAACTGTTGATGTTTATTCTAAATGCACAATGCATATTAAGAATTTAATACTTTGTTCTACTGATATTTTGTGTTTCTGTTAACTATACATTGTGTAATATAATATGAACCTTCTGACAAAATAGCAAGACCAGCAAGATATCAAGTAGGTCCTACAAAAAGGCCAGGGAAGCAAAACACACGTGCTCTCAGTGTAAGCAGTTAAGTGTGTGTGAAACATGCCATTCTCATGTATGAAGGCTGGCTTAACTGTGATAATTGAAATAAAGATTTTTTTGTAGAGTGCTATTAGTATTTTCATTGTACTTCATATAGGGATTTATTTCTGTTGATCTTTTTAAGACTTTGTACACCAAGGAACGGTCAATGTTGAAAATTTTGATGCTTTTTAGAAACATTCAATAAATATTAAAACTTCAATGCTTTATTTTTAAAACACTTTTTCCTGTTAAGTCCTTATTGTTTAATACAATAAAACTCATAAAATTAAAATTAAAAATCCATCCATAGAAATATTCTAAAGAATAAACGTGGGTATTATACACCCACATTTATGTGTCTTTATGACAAAATTGGCTTCGTGCCCCACTGAAGAGGAAGTGGAAATACAGCAAACCCAATTATGAGTCATTGTTCCTCCTTCACATTTGGTGGATTTCAATACTGCAAAGAAACTACCCAGCTGTTATTGGAGGGAAATTGCGAGACCAAACACTTTGAGAAGAAGGACATGTTTAGATTAATTTTTTTCTCCTTTTCTTAAACTTATTGGTCTTTTTTTTCTTTTGTTTTTATTGTTTGTTGATTTCTCTTTTGTTCTTATGTAATTCTATTTACTTTTTAACTGTTTTTTCTTTTTCAATTTTTATCTTTTGTTAGTGCATGTTTGCAGTACGTCATGATTATACTCCTCATGAGGACTGATACATGTTCATAACACATCTTAATTTTTAATTCTTTAATTGAATTTTTATTTCACTTCTCTCTTTCTCACCTTCTTATTCTATATTCCTTTTTTAAATCTTTATTTCTTCCATATTTCCCTTTACCCGCCTTCTTTATACTTAATATTATTATCAACTTTATTAATTTTTAGCATTTTACTTTCTGTTTTATATTATTAATCTTCATATAGTTGTTGCTTTTAATTGGTTTATATGTATTTCAATGCCTGGTTTGTCACTGTATTATCAACATTATTGCAATGTTTCTTCCTCCTCTCTGAGTGGTGCTGGGGATCAGATCCTCAAAAGAAGGCTGAGCACTAATAAGACCCTCAAAAAAAAAAAGTAGGAATGGGGCTGGGGATTTAGCTCAGTGCTGCTACCACCTGCCTCACAAGGGCAAGGTCATGAGTTTGATCCCTGGTACCCTCCCAAAAAAAAAGTAGAAAAGATTTTCCTCCCAAAGGATATACAAATCTCAGTGTAGAAAGACAGGAAATAGAACAAGGCAGCATTCCTCCTCCATATTTCTGCAATTTGTCAGTAACTGAATATAATGACATTGAGTGATTAATGACTTCTCATAAGCCATAAATAAGTAGCTTGAGGAGCTAAGGATGACAATGCAGGACATAAAGGAGCAATTGAGCAAAGAGATACAATTCTAAGCAGAATGAAACAGAAATTCTGGAAACGAAAAGTACAATAAGTTAAATAATAAACTCAATAGAGTTGCTCACCCATCCATACAAAGGATCAAGAAGATAAAATTTCAGGACTTGAGGGTAAGGTAGAGGAATTATTATACACAGATACTAAGAGAGAAACAAGACAAGAAATTATGACCCAAACATCCAAGAATTGTAGGACATTGTTAAAAGACCAAACTTACAAATTTTTGGTGTAAAAGAGGGCTCTGAAGTTCAGATTAATGACATAAACAATCTATTTAATGCAATACTAATAGGAATTGCTCAAACTTTGAAAAAGATGTAGACATCCAGGTATAGGTGGCATTTAGAAACCCAAACAGACACGACCAGAAAAGAACTTCCCAATATTGCATCATAGATAAAATTGCAAGAGAGCTGAACAGGAAAAGAATATTGAATGCGGCGAGGTAGAAAAAACAAGTCACTTGTAAAGACAAACACATTGAAATGACTTCAGACTTAGCTGCAAAAATATGAAAGGTCAGGAAAGCATAGAATGATGTATTTCAAGCTCTGAAAGAAAATAATTGCTAAGCAAGATTATTGTATCCTGCAAAGTGATCCTTCAAAATTGAAAGAAATTAATGACCTTTCAAGATAAGCATAATTAAAGAAATACATTAGCACTAAATATACATTGCAGAAGACATTTAAAGGAATCCTACACAGAAAAGAGAAAGAGTGGAGAAAACTACTGATAAATAGGAAAGAACATAACACTACACAAACAACAAAATGACAGGAATTAGCACACACTTTTCTGTAACAACTTTGAGAGCAAATGGTATTAACACTCCAATTAAAAGACACAGATTGGCTCACTGGATTAAAATAAACACTCAACTCTATGCTGCTTGCAAGAAACACACCTTACTAACAAAGACACCAAGCAGACTGAGAGTGAAAAAGTGAAAAACATTATTTTGTGCAAGTAGAACCCCAAAGCAAGCAGGAGTACCTACACTCATAATGGTAGGGCTGGCTTTAAGACAAAAATAATTAAATGAGACAAAGAAGACCAGTGTATAGGGGAAGTAAACAATCAACCAACAAGTTATCATAATTGGAAATTATATGCACTGAGCACTAATGTACCCAACTTCATAAAATCCCCACACTACCCAACATAAATAGATTCATAGATCCCAATACAATAATAATGGGTAACTTCAATAATCCATTCTCATCAATAGATAGGTCATCCAGACGAAGAAGTCAACAGAGAAACTTCAGAGTTAAATGACAGCACAGATCAAATGCGCTTGATAGATGTCTACAGAACATTCCATTTAACAACCACAGAACATACATACGTTCTTCTCAACATCTCATTAAAAAAATCTCTAAAATAGGTCATATTTGGGGCCATAAAGTACATGTCAGCAAATGCAAGACATTGAAAATTTTCTTTCAATTTCAGATCATCAATGAGAAATCAATGAAAAGGGAAATCCAAATAAGGGAAAACATCACATGGTTTGAAATTAAGCAATGCACTTCTAAATGATCAGTGGTCTTTTGGAGAAATCAGGAAAGAAATTAAGAAATTCCCAGAATGAAGTAAAAGTGTTTCCTATATTATTACATTAGTTGTCTGTTTTAGCACATCCTTACTTTTCTACTATTCCAAGATGCTCATTTTTCAGGCACTCTCAGGCCAGATCTCCCAGTAGGCAGTTTTTTTAAGGCTGTGAGAATGCGTTTGGAGAATAATATTAGAGACACAGAAATCAACACTAGAAGGTTGTGTTTTATTCTAGCCCCTTAGTGTCATGTATCGCCCAAATTAATATGTTTAATTGTAGGAACAAGTTACCAATTATTCTCATAATCTGAGATAAATTGAAAATTAACTTCCTTATCACATCTGGCTCATGTTCTTAATTGGGAGGGAAGGGACACTTCAGGGAATGATTTCCCCAGGCTCCTGGACTGGGCACCGTTCATACTAAATACACATGCAGGGAAGGTGAATGCCAAGGACTTCTTAGGGAAATGCTGGATTGAGCTCCGTTTCAGCAAGTGCTGAAAGAATCTGGAACCAATTTAGTTTCCTTCCCGCATGCAGAGGGGAATGTAGACTTCTTTGTGAAATCAAAGAGATCCTGACTCCAGAATGATCACACATTATCAGACCCTCTTCAAAACTTCTCCTTTGAGTAAGTAGCCTTCAAATCATTTTGGGAAGGAAAGTGGGCAAACGAACATTATAACAGCTCATTACTGTCTTACCAAAAATCCTAAGATTTGTAATTAAATTATGTATATTCTTTATGTAGAAGATGGGTCAGACTAATGTTGTAGTTGATAGCTACACCAGGCACTTGAGGAAGGATAGGCTGATTGGGTATGAGATGCTTGGGGGTGTTTCACAATCTTATAGTGAGCAATGGAAATTAAAGTCACTCACGGTATTTTCCGATGGAAATAGAGGCTACTAGGCATGGCTATTGATTGACACATGGAAGTGGAAGAAGTAATCAAACAAAAATAATGACATCTACTGAGAATTTCAAGATTTGATTCACGAAGGTGTGTGGGCACAGGGCAACAGACCTCTGTTCTCCTCAGTGAGAACTAAGCATAGAATGGTATGGGGCATAACTGAATTGAATCTTTAGAAAATCTCTTAATTTTGTGAAGAGGCTTCATGCTAGCACACACAATTCTTAAACCTAGTGTTCATATCTATAACTTATGTGTGCTACACAAACATGTCAGGATGTCTATCTGTCTAGATCTGTTTTTCACACAGATATAGAAATACAGATCTGTATCTGTATCAAGATAGAAGACACAGATATATTATATTTCTCAGTCCATTGGCTCCAAATTAATTTTTCATTTCACTTGTTAAAGAGCTTCCATAAATATTATGCTGGAGGGCACCTGATTAAGTGAAGGTACCCATATGTAATAGTACTGTGGTGCTGCAGGAGGTAAAGAGCACAGAGTTTCATAAAATGCCTTAAAAATCCCACTGTTCACTGTGTCCACAAGAGAAGGCAGTCACGATGACGCAGTATGATGCCAATGTGAACAGCACCCTCCCAAGGTAGGGTTTACGTTTTACAACTTTATTTTATCGGTACATGTTTGCCATACATAATGATCGCACTTATCTTCAGGAATTTGTGTATGTACATAACACATCTTAATTGTAACACATTTGTGAATATTGCCAAAGTGAATGTTTTCCTCCCATCCTGAATGACAATGATTTCTTCACTCAGTCACTAAATACATTATGCTTTTAAAGAAGTCTTCTCCATGTATTTTACTCATATTCTGTTAATGAAAATGTTGCCATCCTAAGCAACGGAATCTTAATCATAATCCATAAACGGAATCTTGAATTATAATTTATGACATATGTTAGAGACAATTTCAATTTCGCACATATGTTAGAGACAATATATTCCAGAGACAACATACATAAGTGGAATAATCAGGACCTATTCCATTTTTTTTTCCTGAAAAAGACAGGATTCACTGCTGTAGAGCTGGTGTAGAGCAGGGGTGGTGAGTCTAGGGCTCTCGTACCACAGGGGCAGGCAGAACCCTCTCTGTGCACTATCCAAGTCATCCCAGCAGCCAACCTCGGATGTTCAGGTTTAATTGCAGCTTTGGCACGTTGAGATAAACAAGTGGTTTTGGGCTTGCAGTTTGGGCATCGGTCTCTAAAAGATTCGCCATCGCTGGTGTAGAGGCAAATGCATCTGCTCCATATTAATTAATATTTGTATGAAAGTTCCCTTCTTGGTTCCTTAATTCTCTTGGTGGAAGGTGGAATTGCTGCCTGTTTCACTACCAGGGAAGGGGGACAGCGTTTGCGAGTCTGAGCATCCCCCCGGCTGTGGGAATGGAATCTGGGTCAATTTCTACTTGCAGTTTATATCTTACAGTTGTGAAATCACTCCCTAAGAAATCGCAAGCACTTAAACCATCACCAAACAGATGGAAAAATGTGCAGGCTGATTCCCTCACGTTTGTCAGGGCTGTGTACTGAAATAAGTTATCAAAAATTATTTTATTCATCAGATGGGTGCAAGGATAATCAAGTGGAGCTTTAATTTCAAAGTGTTTAACTGTTAGTGAAACTGAGCTTTTTCACATTTACACTTTTTAATAAGAACATTTAATAAATTATTTATCCATGTTTAATTCTGCTGTGTCTATGACTGTGAAACTGATTTATACTACAAGGAAATTATGTTGTTCAGGTTTATATGTATATATATATATTATAGCATTTAAACACATATTTTGCTTTTGATACATTATTAGGAATACAGATATATTGTAAGTTTAAAAAGAACATTTAGTTACTATTTAACAAATACAAATAATTACTAATTCTGTTTTTATTCCTGGCTCCTCATGTGAATTCAAGGTGTGGAATACTAAACATTGTACTTAGAATTCCATTAGAATTATTAGTTATGCCTGAAGAATATCAAGATTATTTTCTAAATTCCAATGCTCACCTGAAAGGATGAAATCTGAGTCAGTGTTTTGCAGTAAGTCAGTCGATCTCCCTTCTATTTCTTATGCTAGTTTTAGTGTCTTTTCCTAAGTCATTGTGGAATGACTCAATAAATAATGACAGGAACAATTTAATTTGGGGTTGTGTAGTATAATGAAAAGTAAAATGTTTAGTAAGAGAGGGTAAATTTAGAACTCAAAAGAACTAAAAATTTTTGATAGATCAACCTGAATTAAATTTAGACAAGAGATTAAAATAAGTCTTATTCTAGATTGGAATGACTACTGTGTTCTTCGTTGTTTCATTGTTAAAAGTTTATGTTCCTTATCTTTCTCCATCTCTCTCTCTCTCTCTCTCTTTCTCTCTCTCTCTCTCTCTCTCTCTCTCTCTCTCTCTCTCTCTGGTATGAGAAGCTACTGAGCTCAAATAATGCAAAAGCCCCTAACTAACATCAACAGGTTGTTGCTTAAAGCTAATGAAAAACATGCAATTCATGAAGTATTTTCTACTTTTGCCAAATCCCCTGAAATAATCCTTCACTTTTTTTGCAGGGGCATTTTCTCCTTCCTTGTTTTCTTATTTCATTGTTTTCATGTACAATCCGATAAATGTATTAAGTGAGTGGCATAAATTCCATATTTTTCAGAAAAGCAACATAAATTAATGGCTGGTATTCTGATAGGAAGTTGTAGTTTCATGATGGAGACTCTGTATGTGTTCAGCCCCCAAATTTAGAATTCGTTTTATATTTTTTTCTTTTTTCTTGGCAGGCTAAGAGTTTCCAACCTGAGATTTCCCGATATCAAGTGAAACAATGCAGCTAAATAACAGTGTAACTGAGTTTATATTCTTAGGACTGACCCAGGATCCTCTGGGGCAGAAAATAGTGTTCTTGGTCTTCTCCGTTTTCTATGTGGGGACGGTGGTGGGGAACCTGCTCATTATCGTGACCATCAAGTGCAGCCGGACTCTGGGGAGCCCCATGTATTTCTTCCTGTTCTATCTGTCCTTTGCTGACTCTTGCTTCTCGATGTCCACAGCCCCTAGACTGCTTGTAGATGCTCTCTCTGCCGGGAAAGTCATATCCTACAATGAGTGCATGACCCAGATCTTCGTACTACATTTCTTTGGCTGCTTGGAGATCTTCGTCCTCATCCTCATGGCCGTTGATCGCTATGTGGCCATCTGCAAGCCCTTGCATTACTCAAGCATCATGAGCAGGCAAGTGTGTCTCACCTTGATGGTCCTCGCCTGCGTAGGGTCTTTTATACATTCCACAGCTCAGATCGTCTTGGCCTTGAGACTGCCCTTCTGTGGGCCCAGTCTGATTGACCATTACTGCTGTGATCTGCAGCCCTTGTTGAAACTCGCCTGCATGGACACGCGCAGGATCAACCTGCTGGTGGTGTTGAACAGTGGGGCCATCTGCTCAAGCAGTTTCGTTTTCCTGATGATCTCATATTTTGTCATCCTGCATTCACTGCGAAACCGCAGTGCAGAAGGGAGAAAGAAGGCTCTTGCCATGTGCACTTCTCACATCATTGTGGTTGTCTTATTCTTTGGCCCCTGTATATTCATATACATTCGCTCCAGGACCACCTTCCCCATAGACAAGATGGTGGCCGTGTTTTACACTTGGGACCCCTCTGAACCCCATCATCTACACCCTGAGAAATGCAGAAGTGAAAAATGCCATGAGGAAGTTATGGCATATGAAAATTACAGCAGAAATCAAAGGATGAAAAGATGGCCCAGTGTGATTACTTTACTTTTTCAGTTACACTTTGGCTGTTTAAGTATAGATTTATAATATAATCATGTCTAAGTAGTGCAAACATAAGATACTATTATGTATACCTTAAAACCCTCAAGCACTATATCTAGATATAGATATAGATATAGATATAGATATCCACTCTTAATTTCAAGAAGCATGGTTCATTGTGTCAATGGTAGATCCAGATTAATTCAAATAATTATGTACCAATACTCTTCCCATCTCAGGTTCTTTTATTTCCTTTATCCTCACCAGCTTTTGTACCCCAATCTAATTACATTTGCTTTTCTTACTAATAATCTAATAAACTGATACTCTGAGTTCCTGGTCATAAACCCGCAGCTTCCCTGAAACATTTTTTTGGAGAGCTCGCATCGGGTGCTTCGGCCTCTGAGTCTCACGCGTCTGCACCCTGGTTTAATAAAAAGGAAAACCCCACACCGTCACACATTTCAAAGCTTATGGTCACCCCTAAATAAAGCGAATTCTCTGCACTTAACTGATCCTTAGCACATTTCCAGTAAAGCAGTGAGAGGCTTCTGGGACACTCCTGTGGTGCAGGCGCTCAGGGTGTCGGCTCTGCCCATTTCATTTTATCAGTAGTCTGTGTAGGAAACGTTATGTGTTTTAAAACAGAGGCTTTTCTGGTGTATGACATTCTAAATTTATTTTTTTATTATTTTCTTTGGCTGGTGAGATGACTGGTATAATATTTGTGAGATTCTCCAAATGAAATGTTGTAATACCTGGAGATACGAAGCTATTTAACTCATGTATTGAAGCTATAGCAGAAAATGTGACTCTAAGGTATAGGAAAATAAAATAACAGATGTTGCAAAACTAAGCTAAAATATTAAACCATACTGGCAATACAATATATTTACTGAGACTGAACAGCAGCAAGAAAAAAACCTGTATTTGAAATAAAAATTATATGATCTACTTTATTTAATGAAATAAATGAAATTAACCTGATTATTTGAAAATAAGACACTTCTCTTTTGTGAGCAAATTTAAACCAGTGGTGCTGTAGGAAGATGCTTTTTTTATATTTGTGATGCTTAAAAGTTGGGTTATTTAGATTCACAAGTTAGATCTGCTAATGAAACTCTCATGCCTAAAGTTTTAGAGCAAGTGAACATCTGTGCCTTAAATGTACAAATCAAAGTTTCTGTCATGAACACCTAATGTTCTTCGACTTTGCCATATTAATGTGAATCCTAGTTTTAGTAGCTGTTAGAAAGCTCCCTCTTATTCTAAATTTTACACCTGGCTATTGAATTAGGGTAAACAATTCTAAGCACGTCTCTTGTAAAAGACAATATTTTAGTGAATTTACTGAACTAACGTAAGATGCTTTTGTGCTTATTTTGTTTGTTTGTTTCCTAAGACATAATGAAGTCCAGTGTTTACATTTCTGTCCCACAGTTGACATGTCAGGCAAAAGGACAGTCATGTATTCAAAACACAATAGCGATATGAGGCCACCATAAATATGTTTAATCTTGTCCACTGTAACAGCAACACACACACACAATGTAAACTATTTCTATTAACACTTTTTATTATTTATAAGGCACATGATGAATATAAAACTAATTTTAATACAAGAAAATGATTAGACATGTAATGTATTTAAGAAAAATAAATGATCTAGAATCAATAAGCAAACTTTTACACTAAGAAACAGAAAAGAGAAAAGCAAATTAAATTCAAAGTTAGTGGAAAAAAATAAAATAAGTTACAACAAATATCAATGTCCCAACAATGAATGTAACTGTACTGTATCCCTAAAATGTACCAATAAACTCAATTAAACCTGAAAAAAAAAGAAATTGAAAGTAGGAAATCAATAGAGAATGTTGAGAAAAATCAATGGAAATTCTTGGAAAGATCAATAAAATTGAGGAGCACTAGGTTAAGCAAACTGAAAAAATAATTGAGCCTTAAACTAAAATTGTAAATAAGTTTCAAATGGTATAATTGGGAGTGTGAAATAGGGAGAAAATGGCTAAAGAGGAAGTGAGAAGGGGGGAAGGAAATGAGGGAAAAGAAAAAAGTGAAAAAATAGAAGCAAAGTAAATTTGTAAATTTATTTGTAAATAGGGAAGGGTGAAGGGGCTGAAGGGAGTGCAGGGGTATGGGGACAAAACAAGAACCAAGGTACACCATGTACAGGTACCAGACACTAATAATAAATGTAACTGTATTGTTGCTTAAAATGGACCAATAAATTTAATCTTAAAAAATGAAACAGAGGACATCAGATAATAAGAGATAAAGATAATAAGAGGATACTACAAAAAATGTATCTCCACAAATTTGATAGTGTAAATGAAACAGCAGTTAGTTGAAAGACATTACCTGCTAGTGCTTGCAAGAGAAGAAACAGACAATGTGAATAAAACTATTAATTCTGGAAGTGTTATCGTGGAATTTTGAAGGTCTTGTGTATAGAAGATCGTGTCATCTATAAATAATGGTAATTTGACTTTTTCCTTTCATATATGCATTCCTTTTGTTTCTTTCTCTTGCCCGATTGCTCTGGCTAACTTCTTGAGCTAGTTTCAGAGTGGTTATTATTTTCTGAACTTTATGGCATCCAAACATTTCACCTTCTTCATTTCTAGTTACACTGATTTGAGTCTTTTATCTCTCTCTTTTGGTAATTTTGGCTAAGGGCTTATTGATTTAGTTAATTTTTTCAAAGAACCAGCTCTTCAATCTGTTGATTCTTTGTATTGTTTTACCCTCAATTTAATTAACTTCCACCCTGATCTTCATAATTTTCCACTTTCAACTAGGTTTGAGTTTGGATTGTTGCTGTTTTTCAAGTATCTTAAGATCCATCATAGGTTATTTATTCTAGATAACTGCTTTTGTATTGTGAGCACTGATTACATTGTATTTACAAATGAATTACAAGACTTAGAAAGGTTTGTCTTCTAGTACAAGATGAAGAAAAAGAGCATCAGAAAAGAGCAGACTTGTCTCCTGATATCTTTTCCCTTTTCCACTAAGGACACTGTTTTTATATGCCTGTTCTCCATAACCCTCCTAATTATCCATTCATAATTTTCACCTTTCTGGTAGCTTTGGTCAGCCTGATGCAATAAAGTCCTTGCTTGTATCTGATTAATTATTGAGCAGAGGAGTAGCTTGCTTTTTTGCAGTGCTAATAGAAAAAGCACAAGTTAAGTTTATTACAGTTGGGATATTGATGGCTAGCAAAGAAAGGGAGGCCTAAGAGAATAATACTCTGCAGGGTGGTGAAGTCCTACATCATACGATCTTGTCTTAAAATATACCTCTGAGGATGTCGAGGGGCCTTTTTCATTACCTTTATATGAAGAAGTTACTATGAAAAAGGATGGGGATGCTTCATGCTAATACATGGACTCTTCTAACAGGTAAGTAACAGTTCATTTCTATTTTTTTCAGACAGAAAGGCGTCACTAAAAATTATCTAGCATGATTTTAAACTTTAATTCCATAGGTCTCCTGAATGCACTATTCTCACTTACTCTGAAAAAGAACAGAAAAAAAGAACAACCCAAATTTTGTTTTAAGAGAGTATGATTACTATATAGAAAATAACTGAACACAACTGTTAGAAAAGAAACCGTTGTATCTCTAATAGCATTTTACAAGCACCAGGCTTTTGAACACTTTTATTCCAATGCAATGTGGGAAGCGAGGGACAGATGCACGGGTTCCATAAGACTTACTAGAATGTATTAGATAGCAGAGTGCAGAAAAGCTAATCGGTGCTTTTGAGTTAAGTAACTGGGCTGAAATCCTCATTAGGTGCTGTGGGTCCCAGGCTGTTCAGGAACCAGAGAAAGGTACATGGCGATCGTAACCATGACAAAGCTTCTGTTCGGCAGATCCTTTTCGTCTTGCATTGATCATTTTGAGGAGAATATTGTGTTTTACAGAACTCAATTTACTGCTGCCTGTTTCCTACATCGTATCATCGGTGAATAATTTGTAGTCAGCACACCTCTAGAACATACTTTGAAATGTTTTCTGACTGTTGCTCAGAGCAAACGCGAGTCGTTTTGCAGTATAGACCCCGTATGGCGAAAGTGATGGCAGTGTGACGTATATGGACCAAGGGAATTGATGAAAATACTTGGGTGGGTTCTCTTTTCTTCAGCGTTTCTCCCTCCCACGGTTCTCCCACGCATCATCTTATCTACCCTTGTTTCTCCACAGCCCTCCTATCCTCTTACAGAGTAATAACGAATATTAATTCTATGACATTTGGGAGCAACCGGATACACGAAGTGTAGACAGTATTGAACTCTGTGGTGACTTCGGAGTCTCATGCCAGGGAAATTTCTAGAGCATCCCCTGACCAAACCGCAGGCACCGCCGTATTCAGTTACACAAAGAAAGGGGCCTGAGGCGTGCCAATTGCGTCACACATAAGGGGCTAAAACTGCATGAGACAACACATTAACCTCCCACAGAGAGCGGCTCCTTTGTTCACAGGCCCAAAGGGAGGGCAGGGACTCTGAGTGGGCAGGCCGGGAAGTGTAGGAGCCAGTGCTCAGGAGCAGAAGGGCTTCTCACTGTGGCTCTGTGAGTGAAAAGGGAGCAGGGACGGGGCCCCCTGATGCTGCTCCCCCTGCCTCTTACCCACATCAGCACATCTTCTCTTCCTCATCTGTTTCATAAACGTAGAATTGAAACAAGAGCTCCTGTGTGTTTTTATATTTTTAAATGAAGAGAATAAGATTAAATCATATACCTTGATTTTACATTGATTAAAGCGGCAAATTTATCAGGATATGTGACGCTGAATATGGTTACATCCGAGAATTTCACAGATGGCATCTCATCCATAGCTTTATTTGAGTCTCACGAGACACAGCTGAGTGGTCACTAGCAATTGGCAACTGACGGTGACTTATAAGAAAGCGCAGATAGAATGCACCCAGTGAGTAACATTATCATTGTTTTAAAAATTGCATAATGTCATGTGCACCATAAATTAATTTGCTTACAATGTTTTGCACATTCTCAGCACCTTTGAATGTCATCCATTATGTTTTGCAGATGAGCCTCTTGCCATCTGCACCTTCTCCTCATTCACGAAGCCATGCAGCTGAACAACAATGTGACCAAGTTCATTCTACTTGGGTTGACACAAGACCCTGTTAGGAAGAAAGTAGTTTTTGTCGTTTTTTTGCTTTTCTATCTGGGGACACTGATGGGAAACGTGCTGATTATCACCACCATCAAGACCAGTCAGGCACTTGGGAGTCTGATGTACTTCTTCCTTTTCTACTTATCCTTATCTGATACCTGCTTCTCCACGTCCATTGTCCCTAGAACCATTGTGGACACCCTTGTAAAACAGGCCACTATTACTTTCGGTGAGTGCATAATCCAAGTCTTCTCCTTGTATTTATTTGGCTGCCTGGAGATCTTCATCCTGATCCTCATGGCTGTGGACCGCTAAGTGGCCATCTGCAAGCCCCTGCACTACACAACCATCATGAGCCGCAGAGTCTGTGCAGTGTCGGTGGCCGTGGCCTGGGTGGGGTCCTGTGTGCATTCCTTAGCTCAGATTTTCCTGGCCTTGAGCCTGCCTTACTGTGGTCCCAACGTGATCGATCACTATTTCTGTGACCTGGAGCCCCTGCTGGAACTCGCCTGTGTAGACACCTATGTGGTCAACCTGCTCCTGGTGTCCAATAGTGGAGCCATCTGTACAGTGAGCTTTGTCTTGCTGATGTTCAACTATGTTGTCATCCTGCATTCTCTCAGAAACCACAGTGCTGAAGGGAGGAGAAAAGCCCTCTCCACCAGCATCTCCCACATCACTGTGGTTGTCTTGTTCTTTGTACCTTGCATGTTCATCTACACACTCCCTGCCACCACCTTCCCCATGGATAAGATGGTAGCTGTATTTTATACAGTTGGGACACCTCTGCTCAAATCTCTGATTTACACACTGAGGAATGCAGAAGTGAAAAATGCCATGAGGAAATTGTGGAGCAAGAAACTGATCTCAGATGATGGGAGATGAATGGAATTTAGCAAACTTTCTTCATAGTTTTTCAATTGGCCTAAAAGTCCAGAGAAAAATACCATTTTCTCATAGTGGCTTTAATCCAGCACAACCTGGAGCTATGTGAGGCTCTTTTGGAAAAGAGGCATTAGGAACACATGCAGGGGTTCATTTGTGTTGACTTTATGCCTCAGAAGAACTGACATTGATGTAAGGACAACTGCCTTAATACTGTTCACCATTCATGTCTCTCATTCTGCACCATGTATATCTGATTTAAACAATGACACAAGCTTCACTTTATTATGGGACAATGTGCAAAGAAACCTTAAGACTTGGGTATTGTACTTAAGATTCTTACATATGTTTACTAAAAGCCAACTATAACAATGGCAGAACATGGGAAGAAAATTTACTCTTCTGATGGAATTCTTTGACTTTGGGAATAGTTTGCTAACCATGGCATCCTTTCTGTCAAATATACTTTGTGCTTTTAATTTGATTTTTTTTTTAATTTGTGGGAGTGACATGATTTCTTCTGAATCATACCAATTTTAAATATTGATTTACAATATGGGGTTATTATGATTGTAGCAAATGGAAACAGCTTATCAAAACTAGTTGAACAAAGTGAAAATAAGATTGAGAAGGGAACTGATGGCACTAAAGGCATACATTAAAAAGAAGAATCTGAAATAAGCACTTTTTAGTATAACCAGTAGCACCGGTTAACTCAGAAGAAAGGATCAATTAATTTGAAGATTAATCAATAGAGTATATGCAGAGTTAAAATATTTTTGTGAATAACAGTTTAAAAATATCTTTCAAAAATGAGCTGAGACTCATTCAATGAGTCCAACTAAGTTGGATCAGCACTGCTCCAGGTGTGGCTGAAGAGATTTACTGAAGACAGGAGACCCAGCCTGGATGCAAGTGACAGCAACCACTAGGCTTGTGGCCATCGCAGGACTAGGTCACTAAGGGAATTGGTCGCTAAATGAGGAGTCTTAGACAGAGAGTACATTACAATATTCAGAACAAATAAATGGTCAAAGAAACTCCAACTTGATGGCTTTGCTGTTATTTGCATGGCTCTTACATGCAGTACTGCAGTGCATAACAGAGCATAAAACTACAAGACTGTATTATACCATACAGTCAGCAAAAATAGTAGTATTATTGTACTGTAGAAGAAGTCACCAAAATGCCACACTGTCTCTCACTTTCTTATGTTATAAATCTACCAAAAACTGTGTGCCTCGGTAGTAAGTCCAAGCAGTCATTAAGCAGGCAGGTCATTTAACAAATAGTATCTGTGTAACCATTAGTGTCAGGAATATAGAGAAACAAGAATGCATGCATGCTGGTGATGGAAAGACAAATTAGCATGGTCATTGTGGAAATCGTATGGAGGTTCTTCAAACACTCAGCAACAGAGCCGTCACATGGCCAAGCAATCTCACTCATGGTTGCATAGCCAAAGAAATAAAATGTGTGTGTTGAAGGGACATTTGCATCCTACTTTTAACACTATTTATGAGTCAGTCACTTTTGAAGAAGCTTTGATTCATTTTCTTGGAGAAAGGTATAGGAAAACAGGAAGGGCGTGAAATGGTGTCCAAGGTTTCCTCATCTTCCTTTGTACTCCATAACTGTACAGGATAATGGGCTCCACCGTGACATTTCTATGCCTGCTCTGCCTACCACGACCACATCCTCCCCACTTCCACCCTCCCGTCTCTTCCTCCCTTCCCTCCAGTCCCTCTCCTCTTCCCCCATAGTGTCCCTGCTACTCCGATGCCATCAATGTTTCATTTTATTTTAGTTAAAACACACAATACGTTGTCTAAATTAATATCTTCGATCACAAGTACATGGTATCAGTGTTTCCCATAAACTGAAGAAGGCAAATTGAAGAATAATTTCTACATCAAACACAGCTCATGTTTCCTAATTGGGAGGAAAGGGACCCTTTAGAAAATGACTTTCCCCAGTCTCATGCATTTTACGTCGTTAATGTTAAATACCCCTCCTGGGAAGGCAGACAAGGAACATGAGATTGGATTTCAGAAAGTGCTTGATGGATCTGGACAACTTAGTACACATTCTTATTTACACGTGAGAATCTAGCAAACACCAGTGAATTGTATTTAAGGGAAATTCTTCAATTATTACAAAAGCATTTATTAAGCTCCAATTTTTTTCAGGAAATAATGGCATGAATAAATACGTTGCTTCATTCCAGTGTGCATCTTTCTACTGACAAATTATGATTGTACATATTTATGCATTAACATGATGTAGTGATAGGGACATATGGGTGGATAGAGAGATGGTAGATGAAAATGTGGAATAATTAAATCAGCTCATTTACTTATCCAGCACATCACTAATTTTGTGTGGATGGTGGAAATTTTGAAATTACTCTCAACAGTTTTAAAGGGACACACAGCATAGATCTGAGAGAGGACCAGGAAAGGACACGGACACACAAAGGGGCCAGAAGATGGGATAAAATGGGGTCAGTTGGAAGGAGGAGGAGGAGTCAAGGCCAAAACCTTTCTAAAGCAGGAAATGGGTTTTAAAAGGTCAGAAGGTTGAAAGTGGTGCAGGACAACTGGCCAATCCCATACAGTTGCAGTGGATCCTTCTATTTACTCAGGAGTTGAGTTGTGTTCTTTTCGGTTGTTCGTTTGTTTTAATATGGGGGATCCAGCTCAGGACCTTATGCTTGCCAGGGGGATGGGGCACCACTGAGCTACGCCCCAGCCCTCAGGAGTTATTTATGGAAACCCCACTGAGTTTCAGGCACCAAGCTGGACATTAAGTAAGTGTTTTCGTTATCACAGCTTTGAAGTGTATTTTGGAGTCTGTTGACGTAATGGATTCTAATTTGTAATTTTTGCTCAAGCAATTTGCCTATTCAGAATATTTTGTGGTTCCATATAAGAGTAGGTGTTTTTTTGTTCCCTAGGTCTACAAAGAGTGTCATGGTAAATTTGATTGCAATTGCATTGTATCTGTAGATTATTTGGGGTTGTCAGTGAATTTTAATGATACTGGTTTTTCCAATCCCTGAACACAAGATGTCTTTCCATAAGTTGGATCCTCTTCCATTTCTTTCATCAACGACTTGTAATTTTCAATATAAGTGTCACTCACTCCTTTGGCTCAATTTTTCTTAGGTTGGTTCTTTTGTTTTGCTTTTTGTTTTGTTTTGTTTTGTTTTTCTGTTGTGAACAGGATTGCTCTTTTGATTTCTAGTTCAAAACATTCACTATTAGTATATAAAACAAACTTGATTTTATACTTGGCTAAGGATAGCTGTTTGATCTTTAATTGCTTTTAACTGTCTGTTAGAGTATTAAATCAATTCTCTTGTTCTTATGAGGCTGGTTAAATTTCCTTAAAATACTCTCTCAGTCTATGCTCTGTGAACAAACATCTCTGGTGTCTGTCTATTCACTTCTATGCTCCCAGAAACTATCAGTAATCCTTGGGCCAAAACCTACATGTGTTTTAAGAGTGAAGTAAGAACCGAATGAAAAATGTTTAATCTAGAAATTATTTTGTGTGTAAATAGAGTTATGTGGTTTTAGAAGCAACTTTGAATGAAGAAATGGGGACAAAAACTAACAGAAAACTATGAGCTCAACTGCCCACATTTATAGCATGATAACCCTTTGCCTAAAGCCTGGAAGTTTCCAGCATTTCTTCTCTCTCTTTGTCACACACTGTCCAGGGCTCAGTCAGCCCAGGACCTCCGCAAGCAGGAGCAGAAGCAATGGTGACATGGAGGGGACCTCTAGGAAGCACAAAGCAATGGGCATTGTGTATCTGTGTGCTAGCAGTGTGAGACTCACTTTGTGGGAGTTAGGACCAGTCCGACTTATGAGCGTTCTTCCGAATGGAACTTGTTTGTAAGTCAGGGCCTCACTGTGTATGAGATCAGCCATAAGAGAAACAGACTAGCAGGCCGCCTGAGTGTGGCATGTGTTGCTCCCAAACCAAGGACACAGGAGCTCAGATCTGACATTAGCAGCATGCCCCCAGCCTCAGAGATCACATGACGGGTGCAGAAGCATGCCAAATGCACACTCTCACCTTTCAGTAAAAAGCTGTTTGTGTCATGGGCGGGGGGACCCAAGGAAAACTCTTAGCTTTGAACCTCTGCAACAATGGAAGACAAGTTTATAACCTTTGTACAGTGGCCTGAAAGGCCTGGGGTAAACACTCTCATTCCAAAAGGAAAGAACAGGGAGCTAGAAAGTAACCAGCCCCAATTCAGGCTGAAACCTAACAGGGCAAACTTGAGGTCCTGAAGCTCCTGATGCAGCACCCAAGGCACACTGCAAGGAAAAGGAGCGGTGGAGTGCACCCTGCTGAGGGCCACACCCTCATGCTTTCCTCTTGGGTTGGCTCTGACCGAGGCCTGCAGCTTTGCTCTGTGGATATTCACATTCCTGAAGCCTCTACCTTTGGGCTCCCTTCTAACTTTGATTTCCTTACCATAGATTCATAGCCTGCCTTCTCAGAGACCTCTTTTCTGGCCTCCTAGGACTTCTTTGGAAATCTAGATGGAGGTCTTCCTGTCTCTTGCCTTCTGCGCACTGGCAGAACCATCGCCACCTGGGTGACACCAGCCTCTGCCGTCAGCCTGAGCCTTAGTCAGATCCCCGTGGAGTGGACACCGAGGGCCCGAGTATCTGAGCAGCGTGAAATGAATCCCAGGCAACCGACTCCCTGGGAGGCCCTTCTCAAGTGCGAGTGCCAGGGTCTCTTCTCTAATAAAGCTTTGACACTTTTCTTTTTAGCTACAGTGGGTGGGGTTTTGCTGATTTTGAGATGCCCTCAAGACCTCTTTCACCTTGTGGCTGTACAAAATACTCACTTTCTTTTGCATGGCATTAATCTCTTCAGCAACCATACTTCTCTTAGCCACAGCTTTATACACAGTTTATTTTGGATCAATATTTAAAATTTTTAAACTTTTTTGCTCTGATTTTTTTGTCCCTAGTTTTCATTGTACACCTGTCTAAAAGCAGTCAGCATTAGTTATGCCACAGCCTGAATTTTGGGCTGCTTTGAGATGGTCTTCACAAGTTGGTCTACTGACCTTAATCTCAATCTTCTGCAAAGTCTTAGGATTTGGGGAACATGTAAAC
>NW_022900974.1:0-1053 GCF_012274545.1 Fukomys damarensis | reverse complement strand
CGGCCTTTTAAAGCAAAAAAACACAAACTATTATGGGATGGGGTTACCATAGTAAATGAAAGTTCACACAGGAAAAGAGCAAACAGGCTCAACAAAAACAACCCACCGTGGGTAGTAGTAACCTGGACAACCACACATCTAAAGGTCAGAGACAAGAAACTGTAACTTTCAGGAATTCCACAAAGGAAACACTCTACCTGCTAAACTGGAGAAACTTAACACATATAGAGTTACTAAAGTTAACAATACTTACAACCAATACTCATGATCCCCACAGTCTACTGACCTTAATCTCAATCTTCTGAAAAGTCTTAGGATTTGGGGAACATGTAAACATCATTTTTTTGATGTTGTTGTTACCAGAATGTAACTGCCAGTGGAGTCCTTGTTCCCAGTTGAAACCTCCTCAGCCTGACGTTCATGGTGCACATTTTTGTCCGCATTCTTATTTTCTAAGCTGTAACTAGCATCACTCATTGGGCTCTGCCTTCAGCATTCTACAGCTTCTCTAGCTTTCATTTCTGAAACTTTCCAAACTCTTCCTCAGAATCAATTCCAAGGCCTACAAAACACCTAGGTATAATTACAAAAATGAGCACACTTTCTGTTACTATTTACCAAGACCCACACAGCATAGGGTCCAAAGCTGGGGACAGCGGTGGTCAACCACGAAAAGCTGACAAAGAGGCCCAGATTATTCTTGAAGTTTGTGGAGAGCCAATGGCGGGCTAGAACACCAGGTGCTCTCTATTCATACTGAAGGGCAAGGAGGAGGGGAAGGCAGGGCAAATAGTTCTACAAGGCCTGTGTGGCCTAGGCAGAATGTAGCACGCCTGTTTGGTGACCAGGGCATGTTCAGGAAGGGAACAGCGAAGGATACACAATATCACTGTCACCTGGGACTGTGCTATCCAGGGTCTACAATAGGAGTCAAGTCTGTTTGACTCTGCAATGTACGGAGGAGAAAGCAAGTAGGGATTAGGTGAAACACCACCTTCAGGCTCGGCCCACAGAAACTATGTATTCAAACTACATGACACCTGCCACTTAAAA
>NW_022900973.1:2125-28399 GCF_012274545.1 Fukomys damarensis | reverse complement strand
TGCTTTTCCTCTGGCTTGAAGACAGTCTCCCTGCTGTGGGCAATAGACCCTCACCATATCCACAGAGGTGACAGCTGTGAGGGCTGTCTCACTGGATGGCTAAGTAGTGCCCAAAGTTTATGACATGCGGAAAGGTATGAGTCACGACTCTTGCAGCTGTTAAGGGGTTCTTGTCATTCTGTGCGAGACAGCTAAGATGGAATGCAGCTCACTGCAGCTTGATTGGCCACTCCAACGTTCTACCATTTAATGTCTAGGCCAAGTGCCTTCTTATTTACTTCCGAGGCCCTGGACCTGTGCTCACCAGGGCCAGGAAGAACCCAGGGTGCATTGATTGTGTATCCCAGTGGTCCTCATGGTAGACGTGAGCAGCAGCTGCGTGGAAGGTATAGACTTGCTGCGGGCTGACCCCTACTCAGACCTCTGTGTGACTTGTCCTTGAGGCCAGCATTTTTCCATGCCAACGATCCTTAAAAGATCCACAAGGTGGCGCCTACGACCAGGGCAAGAGCACACTTGGCCTACAAGTCCTCAGAAGACTGCTTACTGCATAGCTGGCAGAGTGAGGACATTTGGATGGCATTGCTAGCCACACCTTGAGCGGTCCACTTACGTGAAACCAGGCACGGCCAGTTCAGCCTGCGCCTAAAGATGGACTGAAGGTCAGGCGAATGCCGCACAGTAGGAATGAGGGCTCACAGTGCTCTTAACAGGTTCTTCGTGTTCTATGCGAGTCAAAAGAGGGGGAATTCAGGCTCACTGCAAGACTCTCTCCTGGATCTTGGTGTGCTATTTGCTATCTGAGGCAAGGGGCGTGGACTGCATGGCTAGGCCCTGCTCATTTCCCCACCAGTTATAATATGAAGGGACGGCAGGCTGATGAACTCATGAACCATTCCATTTCAGGACGTTGGCCTCAAGCTGGAATTCGTTTGAGCCCATGGCAGCATCAGTGAAACCAAATAGGTCGGCAGGAGGCAACCATGGATGTCCTGTGGCTCCTCTCTCAGCTAACTGACTACAGCCTGTACTATCTCATGCACAATGGTATGAGTGAGAGCTCCATGAGCTCCTCAACCGTGCTAGCACTTTTAAGGGAGGCAGGGAGGGTAAAGAAAGACTGAGACATTAGAAACCCATGTGTCACCTGGGGGGCTTTGGCTACTGAATCCCAGGGTATCTCAGTGAATGGCAATGCCCTCCACATTTTTCAGCCGTGTTCTGTCTTGAGCGAAGGTTTCTGTCTGATTCTATTACCATTCCTTTTCAGAGGGCTATATGCAGTCTGTGGAGAGCAGGAGAGCCCGGCCGGACCATTGTTCATTCAGATTCTCCCTGATGGAGCCTAGCCTGACAGTGACCTCACATCATGCTAGCCGGCAATTCAACGTTGCTCTGCAAGGAGAATGATGCCAGGTGGTTTGCACAATGTGTCCAAGAGGACCTGAATGTTACACTGGATGCCAGCTGTGTGAGTGCAGGTTTCATCGTGGCAAAATGTACCTCAACTGTCCTGTGCTCTAAATCCATGGGCCTGGCACTTTCACACTGTGACGAGGAGCTCCTCAATTTGCTCAGTCCTGCAGTTCGTTAGGAGTGGGACATGTTGGCCATTCTAGGTAGAACCCAATGCTTCAAATCTTTGATTCGGGGGGGAGGAGAGGGTCAATGCAAGCCTCTCCAGTTAACTTCGTGGCCCTGGCTCATGGCTGTGGCCAGTTCTGGCTCAGTTCATATTATTCCATGACTCTCCAGACCTCTGCAATACTGTTTCTGGAAGTGGGTGTGCCCTGAATGCAGAACCAGTCTGAAAGTTTTAGGTATGAAAGTCACACCTGTGTGAACTTGGGCTGTGTCTCACTGGCCTTCTCAAGCAAGATGCTTTTCCTCTGGCTTGGGGACAGTCTCCCTGCTGTGGACAATAGACCCTCACCATATCCACGGAGCAGACACTCGTGAGGGCTGTCTCACTGGCCAGCTAAGTAGTGCCCAAAGTTCACTCATGAGGGCTGTCTCACCGGCCAGCTAAGTAGTGCCCAAAGTTTATGACATGCAGAAAGGTATGAGTCACGACTCTCGCAGCTGTTAAGGGGTTCTAGTCATTCTGTGTGAGGCAGCTACGATGGAATGGAGGCTCACTGCGGCTTGTTCAGCCACTCCAATCTTCTACCATTTGATGCCTAGGCGAAAGGCTTTCTTATTTACTTCCTAGGCCCTGGCACTGTGTTCACCAGGGCCAGGTAGGGACCAGAGTGCATTGAGTGTGTATCCCAGTGGTCCTCATGATAGCCGTGAGCAGCAGCTGCATGGAGGTTATAGAATTGCTGCGTGCTGACCACTATGTCAGAGACCTCTGTGTGACTTTTCCTTGAGGCCAGCATTTTTCCATGCCAACGATCCTTAAAACATCCACGAGTGGTGCCTAGGACCAGGGAAGAGCACACTTAGCCTACAAGTCCTCAGAAGACTGCTTACTGCATAGCTGGCAGAGTGAGGACATTTGGATGGCATTGCTAGCCACACCTTGAGTGGTCCACTTACGTGAAACGAGGCAGGGCAGGTTCAGCCTGGGCCTACAGATGGACTTAAGGTGAGGCGAATGTGGCACAGTAGGAGTGAGAGCTCACAGTGCTCTTCACAGGTTCTCAGTGTTCTATGCGAGTCAAAAGAGGTGGAATTCAGGCTCACTGCAAGACTCTGTCCTGGATCTTTGTGTGCTATTTGGTATCTGTGGCAAGGTGTGTGGACTGAATGGCTAGGCCCTGCTCATTTCCCCAACAGTTGTAATCTGAAGGGACAGCAGGCTGATGAATTCATGAATCATTCCATTTCAGGTGGTTGGCCTCAAGCTGGAGTTCGTTTGAGCCCATGCATGGCAGCATCAGTGACACCCAAAATGTCGGCAGGAGGCAAACATGGATGTCCAGAGGATCATCTCAGCTGGCTGGCTGGGGACTGTTGTGCTTAATGCACAATTGTAGGAGCAAGGGCTCCATGAGCCTCTGAACCATGCTAGGGCTTTTGAAGGAGGCAGGGAGGGTGATGGACGATCGATATATTACAAACCCATGTGTCACCTGGGGGCCTTTTGCCTACTGAGTCCCTGGTGGTCTCAATGAATGGCAATGCCCTGCACATTTTTCAACCGGGTTTTGTCCCGAGCGATGGTTTCTCTCTGATTCTATAAACATTCCTTTTCAGATGGCTGTATGCAGGCTGTAGACTGCAGGAGTTCGCGGACTGAACATACTTCATACAGATTCTTCCTGATGGAGCGTAGCCTGACAGTGACCGCACATCATGTTAGCCGGCAGATGAGTATCACTCTGCAAGGAGAACGATGACAGGCTGTTCACACAGTGCGTCCAAGAGGAACTGAATGTTACACTGGATGCCATCCTTCTGAGTGCAGTTTTCGTAGTGGCAAAATATACCTCAACTGTCCTGTGCTCGAAATCCAGGGGCCTGGCAGTATCACACTGTGACGAGGAGCTCCTCAAATTGCTCGGGCTTGCAGCTCCTTAGGAGAGCGACATGTCAGCCATTCTAGGTAGAACCCAATGTTTCAAATCTTTGATTCTGGGAGGATGGGAGGTTCAATGCAAGGCTCTCCAATTCCATTCATGGCCATTGCTCATGGCTGTGGCCAGTACCAGCTCCGTCCGTATTATTCCATGACTCTCCAGACCTCTGCAGTATTGTTTCTGGGAGTGGGTGAGCCCTGAATGCAGAACCAGTCTGAAAGATTTATGTATGAAAGTCACACCTGTGTGAACTTGGGCTGTGTCTGACTGGCCTTCTCAAGCAGGATGCATTTCCTCTGGCTTGAAGACAGTCTCTCTGCTGTGGGCAATAAACCCTCACCATATCCACGGAGCAGACAGCCGTGAGGGCTGTCTCACTGGCCAGGTAAGTAGTGCCCAAAGTTTATGACATGTGGAAAAGTATGAGTCACGATGCTGGCAGCTGTTAAGGCCTTCTAGTCATTCTGTGTGAGGCAGCTAAGATGGAATGCAGGCTCACTGTGGCTTGATTGGCCACTCCTACCTTCTACCACTTGATGACTATGCCAAGGGCCTTCTTATTTACTTCGGAGGCCCTGGGCCTGTGTTCACCAGGGCCAGGTAGGGACCAGGGTGCATTGACTGTGTATCCCAGTGGTCCTCATGGTAGCCGTGAGCAGCAGCTGCATGGAGGATATTGACTTGCTGCGTGCTGACCACTACTCGACAGACCTCTGTGTGACTTGTCCTTGAGGCCAGCATTTTTCCACGCCAATGATCCTTAAAACATCCACAAGGTGATGCTTAGGACCAGGGCAAGAGCACACTTGGCCTACAAATCCTCAGAAGACTGCTTACTGCATAGCTGGCAGTGTGAGAACATTTGGACGGCTTTGCTACCCACACTGTGAGCAGTCCACTTATGTGAAATTAGGAAGGGAAGATTCAGCGTGAGCCTAAAGATGGACTGAAGGTCAGGCGACTGCCGCACAGTGGGAGTGAGGGATCACAGTGCTCTTCACAGGTTCTCCGTGTTCTATGCGAGTCAAAAGAGGGGAAATTCAGGCTCACTCCAAGACTCTCTCCAGGATCTTGGTGTGCTATTTGCTATCTGTGGCCAGCTGGGTGGACTGCATGGCTAGGCCCTGCTCATTTCCCCTCCAGTTGTAATCTGAAGGGACGGCAGACTGATGACCTCATGAACCATCCCATTGCAGGTGGTTGGCCTAAGCTAGGGTTCGTCTGAGACCATGGCAGCATCAGTGACACCCAAAAGTTTGGCAGGAGGCATCCATGGATGTCCTGTGGCTCATCTCTCACCTGGCTGGCTAGAGGCTGTAGTGCTTCCCACACAATGGTAAGAGCAAGGGCTACTTGAGCTCCTGAGCCATGCTAGGGCTTTTGAGGGAGGCAGAGAGGGTGAAGGAAGACTGAGATATCAGAAAACCATGGGTCCCCTGGGGGCCTTTTGCCTAATGAGTCCCTGGGGGTCTAAATGAAGGGAAATGCCCTGCTCACTTTTCAACCGGGTTCTGTCCCGAGTGATGTTTTCTCTCTGATTCTATAACCAATTCTTTCAGAGGCCTGTATGCAGGCTGTGGAGACAGCCTGCCAATTGTTCATACAGATTCTCCCTGATGGAGCCTAGCCTGACAGTGACCTCACATCATGCTAGCCTGGAGCGCCACTTGGCTGTGCAAGGAGAACGACACCAGGTGGTTCTCACAATGCATCCAAGAGGAACTGAATGTAACACTCGATGCCAGCCGTGTGAGTGCAAGTTTCCTAGTGGCAAAATGAACCTCTACTGTCCTGTGCTCAAAATCCAGGGGCCCAGCAGTCTCACACTATGACAAGGAGCTCCTCAAGTTGCTCCTGCCTGCAGTTCATTAGGAGTGGGACATGTTGGCCATTCTAGGTAGAACCCAATGCTTCAAATCATTGATTTGGGGAGGAGCGGAGGTTCAATGCAAGGCTCTCCAATTAACTTTGTGGCCCGAAGTCACGGCTGTGGCAAGTTCCGGCTCAGTGCGTATTATTCCATGACTCTCCAGACTGCTACAGTACTGTTTCTGGGAGAGAGTGTGCCCTGAATGTAAAGCCAGTATGAAAGTTTTATTTATGAAAGTCACACCTGTGTGAAATGGAGCTGTGTCTGACTGGCCTTTTCAAGCAGGATGCTTTTCCTCTGGCTTTGGGACCAACTACCTGCTGTGGGCAAAAGACCCTCACTATATCCACGGAGCCAACAGCTGTGACGGCTGTCTCACTGGCCAACTAAGTAGTGCCCAAAATTTATGACATGCAGAAAGGTATGAGTCACAACTCTCACAGCTGTTAAGGGGTTCTAGTTATTCTGTGCGAGGCAGCTAAGATGGAATGCTCGCTCACTGCGGCTTGATTGCCCACTCCAACCTTCTTCCATTTTGAAGGCTAGGCCAAGGGCCTTCTTATTTACATCCGAGGCTCTGGCCCAGTGTTCACCAGGGCCAGGTAGGGACCAGAGTGCGTTGAATGTGTATCCCAGTGTTCCTCATGGTAGCCGTGAGCAGCACCTGCATGGAGAGTATAGACTTGCTGTGTGCTGACCACTACTCGACAGACCTCTGTGTGACTTGTCCTTGAGGCAAGCATTTTTCCAGGCCAACGATCCTTAAAAGATCCACAAGGTGGCGCCTAGGACCAGAGCAAGAGCACAGTTAGCCTACGAGTTCTCAGAAGAGTGCTTGCTGCCTAGCTGACAGAGTGATGACATTTGGACGGCATTGGTGACCACACCTGGAGCAGTGCACTTACGTGAAACGAGGCAGGGCAGGTTCAGCCTGGGCTAAAGATGGACTGAAGGTCAGGCGAATGCCGCACAGTAGGAGTGAGGGCTCGCAGTGCTCTTCACAGGTTCTCAGTGTTCCATGCGAGTCAAAACAGGGGGAATTCAGGCTCACTCCAAGACTCTCTCCTGGATCTTGGTGTGCTATTTGCTATCTGTGGTCAGGTGGGTGGATTGCATGGCTAGGCCCTGCTCTTTTCCCCACCGGTTGTAATCTGAAGGGACGGCCGGCTGATGAACTCATGAACCATCCCATTGCAGGTGGTTGGGCTCAAGCTTGGGTTCGTTTAAACCCATGGCAGCATCAGTGACACCCAAAAGGTCGGCAGGAAACAACCATGGATGTCCTGCGGCTCATCTCTCAGCTGGCTGGCTACAGACTCTAGTGCTTCACGCTCAGTGGTATGAGCGTGGGCTACTTGAGCTCCTGAGCCATGCTGGGGCTTTTGAGGGAGGCAGGGAGGGTGAAGGAAGACTGAGATATCAGAAGTCTGTGGGTCACCTGGGGGCCTTTTGACTACTGAGTCCCTATGGTTCTCAATGAACGGAAATGCCCTGCTCACTTTTCAACCTTGTTCCGTCCCGAGCTATGTTTTCTCTCTGATTCTATAACCATTCCTTTTCAGAAGGCTGTATGCAGGCTGTGGAGAGCAAGAGCGCCCGGCCTGCCCATTGTTCGTACATATTCTCCCTGATGGAGCCTAGCCTGACAGTGACCTCGCATCATGGTAGCCAGCAGCTCAACGTGGCTCTGCAAGGAGAATGACGCCAGGCACTTTTCACAATGCTTGCAAGAGGAACTGAATGTTAAACTGGATGCCAGCCTTGTGAGTGCAGGTTTCCTAGTGGCAAAATGAACCTCAACTGTCCTGTGCTCAACATCCAGGGGCCTGGCCATCTCACACTGTAACGAGGAACTCAAGTTGCTCCTTCCTGCAGTTCGTTAGGAGCGGGACATGTCGGCCATTCTAGGTAGAGCACAATGCTTCAAATCTTTGATTCGGGGAGGAGCGGAGCTTCAATGCAAGGCTCTCCAATTAATTTGCTGGCCCTGGCTCATGGCTGTGGCAAGTTCCGGCTCAGTGCGTATTATTCCATGACTCTTCAGACCTCTGCAGTATTGTTTCTGGGAGTGGGTGTGCCCTGAATGCAGAACCAGTCTGAAAGTTTTGTGTATGAATGTCACACCTGTGTGAACTTGGGCTGTGTCTGACTGGCCTTCTCAAGCAGCATGCTTTTCCTCTGGCTTGGGGACAGTCTCCCTGCTGTGGGCAATAGACCCTTACCATATTCATGGAATAGACAGCTGTGAGGGCTTTCTTACTGTCCAGCTAAGTAGTGCCCAAAGTTTAGGACATTCAGGGAGGTATGAGTCATGACTCTTGCAACTCTTAAAGGGTTCTAGTCATTCTGTGTGAGGCAGCTAAGATGGAACGCAGGTTCAGTGCGGCTTGATTGGCCACTCCAACCTTCTTCCATTTGAAGGCTAGGCTGATGGCTTTCTTATTTACTTATGAGGCTTTGGCCCTGTGTTCACCAGGGCCAGGTAGGGACCAGGGTGCGTTGACTGTGTATCCCAGTGGTCCTCATGGTAGCCGTGAGAAGCAGCTGCATGGAGGGTATAGACTTGCTGCCTGCTGACCCCTACTCCACAGAACTCTGTGTGACTTGTCCTTGAGTCCAGTGTTTTTCCATGCGAACGATGCTTATAACATCCACAAGGTGGCGTGTAGGACCATTGAAAGAGCACAGTTGGCCTACAAGTCCTCAGAAGAGTGCTTACTACCTAGCTGGCAGAGTGATGACATTTGAACAGCATTGCTGACCACACCTTGAGCAGTCCACTTATGTGAAACGAGGCAGGGCAGGTTCAGCCTGGGCCTAAAGATGGACTGAAGGTCAGGCGAATGCTGCACAGTAGGAGTTAGGGCTCACAGTGTTCTTCACAGGTTCTCAGTGTTCTATGCGAGTCCAAAGAGGGTAATTCAGGCTCACTCCAAGACTCTCTCCTGGATCTTGGTGTGCTATTTGCTATCTGTGGCCAGCTGGGTGGACTGCATGGCTAGGCCCTGCTCATTTCCCCACTAGTTGTTATCTGAAGGGACGGCAGGCTGATGAACTCATGAACTATCCCACTGCAGGTGGTTGGCCTCAAGCTGGGGTTCGTTAGAGCCAATGGCAGCATCAGTGACACCCAAAAGTTTGGCAGCAGGCAACCATGGCTGTCCTGTGGCTCATCTCTCGGCTGTCTCGGTAGATAATGTAGTGCTTCACGCACAATGGTATGAGCGTGGGCTCCTTGAGCTTCTGAGCAATTTTAGGACTTTTTAGGGAGTAAGGGAGGGTGAAGGAAGACTGAGAAATCAGTAACCCATGGGTCACCTGGGGGCCTTTTGCCTACTGAGTCCCTGGGGGTCTCAATGAAGGGCAATGCCCTGCTCACTTTTCAAGCGGGATCTCTACCAAGCGATGTTTTCTCTCTGATTCTATAACCACTCCTTTTCAGAGGGCTGTATGCAGGCTGTGGAGAGCAGAAGTGCCCAGCCTGCCCACTGTTCGTACCGATTCTCCCTGATGGAGCCTAGCCTGACAGTGACCTCACATCATGCGAGCCAGCAGCTCAACTTGGCTCTGCAAGGAGAATGACGCCAGGTGATTCTCACAATGCGTTCAAGAGGAACTGAATGTTACACTGGATGCCATTCGTGTGAGTGCAGGTTTCCTAGTGGGAAAATGAATCTCAACTGTCCTGTGCTCAAAATCCAGGGGCCTGGCAGTCTCACACTGTGATGAGGAGCTCCTCAAGTTTCTCCTGCCTGCAGTTCATTAGGAGTGGGACATGTCGGCCCTTCTAGGTAGAACCCAATGCTTCAAATCATTGATTCGGGGAGGAGATGAACTTCAATGCAAGGCTCTGCAATTAACTTCGTGGCCCTGGCTCATGGCTGTGGTAAATTCCTACTCAGTACATATTATTCCATGACTCTCCAGACCTCTGCAGTATTGATTCTGGGAGTGGGTGTGCCCTGAATGCAGAACCAGTCTGAAAGTTTTGTGTATGAAAGTCACAAATGTGTGAACTTGGGCTGTGTCTGACTGGCCTTCTCAAGCAGGATGCTTTTCCTCTGGCTTGGGGACAGTCTCCCTGCTGTGGGCAGTAGACCCTCACCATATCCACAGAGCCAACAGCCGTGGGGGCTTTCTCACTGGCCAGCTAAGTAGTGCGCAAAGTTTATGAGATGCAGAGAGGTATGAGTCAAGACTCTCGCAGCTGTTAAGGGGTACTAGTCATTCTGTGTAAGGCAGCTAAGATGGAATGCAGGCTCACTGCGGCTTGATTGGCCAGTCCAACCTTCTGCCATTTGAAGGCAAGGCCAAGGGCCTTCGTATTTATTTCCGTGGCCCTGGCCCTGTGTTCACCAGGGCCAGGTAGGGACCAGGGTGCGTTGACTGTGTATCACAGTCATCCTCATGGTAGCCCTGAGTAGCAGCTGCATGGAGGGCATAGACTTGCTGGTTGCTGAGCACTACTGGACAGACCTCTGTGTGACTTGTTCTTGAGGCCAGCGTTTTTCCGTGCCAACCATCCTTAAAACATCGACTCGGTGGCTCCTAGGACCAGGGCAACAGGACAGTTGGCCTACAAGTCCTCAGAAGAGTGCTTGCTACCTAGCTGACAGAGTGATGACATTTGGACGGCATTTCTGACCACACCTTGAAAAGTCCACTTACGTGAAACAAGACAGGGCAGGTTCAGCCAGGGCCTAAAGTTGGACTGCGGGTGAGACGAATGCTGCACAGTAGGAGTGAGGGCTCACAGTGCTCTTCACAGATTCTCAGTGTTCTATACGAGTCACAAGAGGAGGAATTCAGGCTCACTCTAAGACTCTCTCCTGGATCTTGGTGTGCTATTTGCTATATGTGGCCAGGTGAGTGGACGGCATGGCTAGACTCTGCTCATTTCCCCACCAGTTGTAATCTGAAGGGACGGCAGACTGATGAACTAATGAACCATCCCATTGCAGGTGGTTGGCCTCAAGATGGGGTTCGTTTGAGGCCATGGCAGCATCAGTAAAACCCAAAAGGTCAGCAGAAGGCAACCATGGGTGTTCTGCGGCTCATAGTTCGGCTTGCTGGCTATAGACTGTAAGTGCTTCAAGCACAATGGTATGAGCCAGGACTCCTTGAGCTCCTGAGCCATGCTACGGCTTTTGAAGGAGGCAGGGAGGGTGAAGGAAGACTGAGACATCAGAAACCCGTGGGTCACCTGGGGGCATTTTGCCTACTGAGTCCCTGGGGGTCTCAATGAAGGGCAATGCCCAGCTCACTTTTCAACCGGATTCTGTCCCGAGCAATGTTTTCTCTCTGATTCTATAACCATTCCTTTTCAGAGGGCTGTATGCAGGCTGTGGAGAGCAGGAGTGCCAAGCCTGCCCATTGTTCATACAGATTCTCCCTGATTAAGCTTAGCCTGACAGTGACCTCACATCATTCTAGCCGGCAGCTCAACTTAGCTCTACAAGGAGAAAGACGCCAGGTGGTTCTCACAATGCATCCAAGAGGAACTGAATGTTACACTGGATGCCAGCCGTGTGAGTGCAGGTTTCCTAGTGGCAATATGAACCTCAACTGTCCTGTGCTCGAAATCCAGGGGCCTGGCATTCTCAGACTGTGATGAGGAGCTCTTCAAGTTGCTCCTGCCTGCAGTTCGTTAGGAGTGGGACATGTCGGCCATTCTAGGTAGAACCCAATGCTTCAAATCATTGATTCGGGGAGGAGGAGAGCTTCAATGAAAGGCTCTCCAATTAACTTCGTGGCCCTGGCTCATGGCTGTGGCAAGTTCCGGCTCAGTGCGTCTTATTCAATGACTCTCCAGACCTCTGTAGTATTGTTTCTGGGAGTGAGTGAGCCCTGAATGCAGAATCATTCTGAAAGTTTTATGTATGAAAGTCACACCTGTGTACTTGGGCTGTGTCTGACTGGCTTCTCAAGCAGGATGCTTTTCCTCTGGCTTGGGGACAGTCTCCCTGCTGTGGACAATAGACGCTCACCATATCCATGGAGCCCACAGTCATGAGGGCTGTCTCACTGGCCAGGTAGGTAGTGCCCAAAGTTTATGACATGCAGAGAGTTATGAGTTACGACTCTCGCAGCTGTTAAGGGGTTCTTGTCATTCTGTGCGAAGCAGCTAATATGGAGTGCAGGCTCAGTGCGGCTTGATTGGCCACTCCAACCTTCTTCCATTTGAAGGCTAGGCCAAGCGCCTTCTTATTTATTTGAGAGGCCCTGGCTCTGTTTTCACCAGGGCCATGTAGGGACCAGGGTGCATTGACTGTGTATCACAGTGGTCCTCATGGTAGCCGTGCTGCAGCTGCATGGAGAGTATAGATTTGGTGAGTGCTGACCACTACTCCACAGACATCTGTGTGACTTGTCATTGAGGCCAGCGTTTTTTCATGCCAATGATCCTAAAAACATCCACAAGGAGGCGCCAAGACCAGGTCTAGAGCCGAGTTGGCCTACAGTCCTCAGAAGAGTGCTTGCTGCCTAGCTGGCAGAGTGATGACATTTGGACGGCATTGCTGACCACACCTTGCGCAGTCCACTTACGTGAAATGAGGCAGGGCAGGTTCAGCCTGGGCCTAAACATGGACTGAAGGTCATGCGAATGCCGCACAGTAGGAGTGAGGGCTCACAGTGCTCTTCACAGATTCTCAGTGTTCTATGCGAGTCAAAAGAGGGGGAATTCAGGCTCACTCCAAGATTCTCTCCTAGATCTTGGTGTGCTATTTGCTATCTGTGGCCAGGTGGTTGGACTGCATGGTTAGGCCCTGCTCATTTCCCCACCAGTTGTAATCTGAAGGGACGACAAGCTGATGAACTCATGAACCATCCCATTGCAGGTGGTTCCCTAAGCTGGTGTTAGTTTGAGCCCATGGCAGCATCAGTGACACCGAAAAGGTCTGCAGGAGACAACCATGGATGTCCTGCGGTTCATCTCTTGGCTGGCTGGCTAGAGGCTGCAGTGCTTCACTCACAATGGTAAGAGCGAGGGCTCCTTGACCTCTTGAACCATGCTAGGGCTTTTGAGGGAGGCAGGGACTGTGCAGGAAGACTGAGATGTCAGAAACCCATGGGTCACCTGGGGGCCTTTTGCCTACAGAGTCCCTGGTTGTCTCAATGAAGGGAAATGCCCTGCTCACTTTTCAACCATGTTCCATCCCAAGCGATGTTTTCTCTCTGATTCTATAACCATTCCTTTTCAGAGGGCTGAATGCAGACTGTGGAGAGCAGGAGTGCCCGGCCTGCCATTGTTCGTACATATTCTCCCTGATGGAGCCTAGCCTGACAGTGACATCACATCATGCTAGCTGGCAGCTCAATTTGGCTCTGCAAGCAGAACGAAGCCAGGTGGTTTTCACAATGCATCCAATTTGCACTCAATGTTACACTGGATAACAGCCATGTGAGTGCAGGTTTCATAGTGGCAAAATGTACCTCAACTATCCTGTGCATGAAATCCAGGGGCCTGGCAGTCTCACACTGTGACGAGGAGCTCCTCAAGTTGCTCCTGCCTGCAGTTCGTTAGGAGTGGGACATGTCGGCCATTGTAAGTAGAACCCAATGCTTCATGTCATTGATTCTGGGAGAAGGGGAGCTTCAATACAAGGCTCTCCAATTAACTTAGTGGCCCTGGCTCATGGCTGAGGCAATTTCCACCTCACTACATATTATTTCATGACTCTCCAGACCTCTGCAGTATTGTTTCTGGGAGTGGGTTGCCCTGAATGCAGAACCAGTCTGAAAGTTTTATGTATGAAAATCACACCTGTGCGAACTTGGGCTGTGTCTGACTGGCTTTCTCAAGCAGGATGCTTTTCCTCTGGCTTGGGGACAGTCTCCCTGCTTTGGGAAATAGACCCTCACCATATACACGGAGCTGACAGCCATGAGGGCTGTCTCACTAGCCAGCTAAGTAGTGCCCAAAGTTTATGACATTCAGAGAGTTATGAGTCACGCCTCTCGCAGCTGTTAAGGGGTTCTAGTCATTCTGTGCGAGGCAGCTAAGATGGAATGCAGGCTCACTGCGGCTTGATTGGCCTCTCCCACCTTTTTCCATTTGAAGGCTAGGCCTAGGGCCTTCTTATTTATTTCCGAGGCCCGGGCCTTGTGTTCACCAGGGCCAGGTAGGGACCAAGGTGCATTGACTGTGTATCCCAGTGGTTCTCATGGTAGCCGTGAGCAGCAGCTGCATGGAGGGTATGGACTTGCTGCGTGCTGACCACTGCTCCACAGACCTCTGTGTGACTTGTCCTTGAGGCCAGCGTTTTTCCTCGCCAAAGATCCATAAAACATCCACAAGGTGGCGCCTAGTACCTGGGCAAGAACCCACTTGGCCTACAAGTCAACAGAAGACTACTTACTGCATAGCTGGAAAAGTGAGGACATTTGGATGGCATTACTAACCACCCCTTGCGCACTCCACTTATGTGCATCTAGACTGGGCAGGTTCAGCCTGGGCCTAAAGATGGACTGAAGTTCAGGTGAATGCCACACAGTAGGAGTGAGGGCTCACAGTGCTCTTCACAGGTTCTCAGTGTTCTATGTGAGTCAAAAGAGGGAGAATTCAGGCTCACTACAAGACTCTCTCCTGGATCTTGGTGTACTATTTGCTATCTGTGGCAAGGTGGGTGGATTGCATGGCTAGGCCCTGCTCATTTCCCCTCCAGTTGTAATCTGAAGGGACGGCATGCTTATGAACTCATGAACCATTTCATTTCAGGTGGGTGGCCTCAAGCTGGTGTTCGTTTGAGCCCATGGAAGCATCAGTGAAACCAAAAAGGTTGGCAGGGGACAACCGTGGATGTCTTTCATGCTCATCTCTCGGCTGGCTGGCTAGAGACTGTAGTGCTTCATGCACAGTGGTGTGAACGAGGGCTCCATGAGCTCCTTAGCCATGCTAGGGCTTTTGAGGGAGGCAGAGAGGGTGAAGGAAGACTGAGATATCAGAATCCCATGTGTCACCTGGGGGCGTTTTGCTACTGAGTCCCTGGGGGTCTCAATGAATGGCAATGCCCTGCTCACTTTTCAACCGGGTTCTGTCCCGTATCATGGTTTCTCTAAGATTCTATAATCATTCCTTTTCAGAGGGCTGTATGCAGGTTGTGGAGAGCATCAGTGCCAGTCCTCACCATTGTTTATACAGATTCTCCGTGATGGAGCCTCGCCTGACAGTGACTTCACATCATGCTAGACGACAGCTCAACCTCGCTCTGCAAGGAGAATGATGCCAGGTGGTTCACACAATGCATCCAAGCTGAACTGAATGTTACACTGGATGCCAGCCGTGTGAGTGCAGGATTCATAGTGGTAAAATGTACCTCAACGGTCCTGTGCTCAAAATTCAGGGGCCTGGCAGACTCACACTGTGACCAGGAGCTCCTCAAGTTGCTCAGGCCTGCAGTACCTTAGGAGTGGGACATGTTGACCATTCTAGGTAGAACCCAATGCTTCAAATCATTGATTCGGGGAGGAGGGGAGCTTCAATGAACGGCTCTCCAATTAACTTCGTGGCCCTGGGTCATGGCTGTGGCAAGTACAGAATCAGTGCGTATTATTGCATGACTCTCCAGACTTCTGCTGTATTGTTTCTGGGCGTGGGTGTGCCCTGAATGCAGAACCAGTCTGAAAGTTTTATGTATGAATGTCACACCTGTGTGAACTTGGGCTGTGTCTGACTGGCCTTCTCAAGCAGGATACTTTTCCTTTGGCTTGGGGACAGTCTCGCTGCTGTGAGCAATAGATCCTCACCATATCCATGGAGCAGACAGCCGTGAGGGCTGTCTCACTGGCCAGCTAAGTAGTGCCGAAAGTTTATGATTTGAGGAAAGGTATGAATCACGACTCTCACAGCTGTTAAGGGGTTCTTGTCATTCTGTGTGAGACAGCTAAGATAGAATGCAGGCTCACTGCGGCTTGATTGGCCACTCCAACCTTCTACCTTTTGAAGGCTAGGCCAAGGGCCTTCTTATTTACTTCCTAGGCCCTTGCCCTGTATTCACCATGGCCAGGTAGGGACCAGGGTGCGTTGACAGTGCATTCCAGTGGTCCTCATGGTAGCCGTGAGCAGCAGCTGCATGGAGGACATAGACTTGCTGCGTGTTGACCACTTCTCCACAGACCTCTGTGGAACTTGTCCTTTAGGCCAGCATTTTTCCATGTCAACGATCCTTAAAATATCCAGAAGGTGGCGCCTTGAACCAGGGCAAGAGCACACTTGGCCTACAAGTACTCAGAAGATTGCTTACTGCATAGCTGACAGAGTGAGGACATTTGAACAACATTGCTAACCACACCTTGAGCAGTTCACTTACGTGAAACTAGGCAGGCCAGGTTCAGCCTGAGCCTAAAGAAGAACTGAAGGTCAGACGAATGCTGTACAGTAGGAGTGAGGGCTCCCAGTGCTCTTCACAGATTCTCAGTGTTCTATGCGAGTCAAAAGAGGGGGAATTCAGGCTTACTGCAAGACTCTCTCCTGGATCTTGGTGTGCTATATGCTATCTGTGGCAAGGTGGGTGGACTGCATGGCTTGGCCCTGCTCATTTCCCCCCCAGTTGTAACCTGAATGGACGGCAAGCTGATAAACTCATGAACCACTCCATTTGAAGTTGTTGGCCTCAAGCTGGAATTCGTTTGAGCCCATGGCAGCATCAGTCAAACGAAAAAAGTTGGCAGCAGGCAACCATGGATGTCCTGTGGCTCATCTCTCAGCTGTCTGGCGAGAGACTGTAGTGCTTAATGAACAATGGTATGAGCGAGGGCTCCATGAGCTCCTGAACCATGCTAGGGCTTTTGATGGAGGCAGGAAGGGTGAAGGAAGACTGAGATATCAGAAACCCATGTGTCTCCTGGGGGCCTTTTGCTTACTGAGTCCCTGGGGTTCTCAATGAATGGCAATGCCCTGCTCACTTTTCAACCAGGTTCTGTCCCGAGGGATGGTTTCTCTCTGATGCTATAAACATTCCTTTTCAGAGGGCTGTATGCAGGCTGTGGAGAGCAGGAGTGCCCGGCCTGGGCATTTTTCATACAGATACTCCCTGATGGATCCTAGCCTGACAGTGACCTCACATCATGCTAGCTGGCAGCTCAATGTCGCTCTGCAGGGGGAACGTCGCCAGGTGGTTCGTACAATGCGTCCAAGAGGAACTGAATGTGACACGATGCCAGTCATGTGAGTGCATGTTTCGTAGTGGCAAAATGTACCTCAACTGTCCTGTGCTCGAAATCCAGGGGCCTGACATTCTCACACTGTGACGAGGAGCTCCTCAAGTTGCTCAGTCCTGCAGTTCCTTAGGAGTGGGACATGTCGGTCATTCTAGGTAGAACTCAGTGCTTCAAATCTTTGATTCGGGGAGGAGGGGAGGTTCAATGCAAGGCTCTCCAATTACCTTCGTGGCCCTAGCTCATGGCTGTGGCCAGTTCCGGCTCAGTCTGTATTATTCCATGACTCTCCAGATGTCTGCTGTATTGTTTGTGGGAGTGGGTGTGCCCTCAATGCAGAACCACTCTGAAAGTTTTATGTATGAATGTCACACCTATGTGTTTGTGAACTTGGACTGTGTCTGACGGGCTTTCGCAAGCAGGATCCCTTTCCTCTGGCTTGAGGACAGCCTCCCTGCTGTAGGCAATAGACCCTTAACATATCCACGGAGTTGACAGCCATGAGGGCTGTCTCACTGGCCAGCTAAGTAGTGCCCAATGTTTATGACATGCAGAAAGGTATGAGTCACGACTCTCTCAGCTGTTAAGGGGTTCTTGTCATTCTGTGCGAGGCAGCTAAGATGGAATGCAGGCTCACTGCGGCTTGATGGGCGACTCCAACCTTCTACCATTTGATGTCTAGGCCAAGGGCCTTCTTATTTACTTCCTAGACCCTGGCCCTGTGTTCATCAGGGCCAAGTAGGTACCAGGGTGCCTTGACTGTGTATCCCAAAGGTCCTCATTGTAGCCGTGAGCAGCAGCTGCATGGAGAGTATAGACTGGCTGCGTGCTGAACACTGTTCCACAGACCTATGTGTGACTTGTCCCTGAAGCCAGCGTTTTTCCGCATCAACGATCCTTAAAACATCCACAAGGTGGCGCCATGAACCAGGCAAGAGCATACTTGGCCTACAAATCCTCAGAAGACTGCTTACTGCATTGGTGGCAGAGTGAGGACATTTGGACAGCATTGCTAACCACACTTCGAGCAGTTCACTTACGTGAAAGTAGGCAGGGCAGGTTCAGCCTAAAGATGGGCCTAAAGGTGGACTGAAGGTCAGGCGAATGACGCACAGTAGGAGTGAAGGCTCACAGAGCTCTTCAGAAGTTTTCAGTGTTTTATGCGAGTCAAAAGAGGGGGAATTCAGGCTCGCTCCAAGACTCTGTAATGGATATTGGTGTGCTATTTGCTATCTGTGGCCGGGTAGGTGGACTGCATGGCTAGGCCCTGCTCATTTTCCCACCAGTTGTAATCCGAAGGGACGGCAGGTGGATGAACTCATTAACCATCCCATTGCAGGTGGTTGTCCCAAGCTGGGGTTCGTGTGAGCCCATGGCAGCATCAGTCACACCCAAAAGTTCGGCAGGAGGCAACCATGGATGTCCTGTGGCTCATCTCTCAGCTGGCTGGCTAGAGGCTGTAGTGCTTCACCCACAATGGTAAGAGTGAGTGCTCCTTGAGCTCCTGAACCATGCTAGGGCATTTGAAGAAGGCAGGTAGGGTGAAGGAAGACTGAGATATCAGAAACAAATGGGTAACCTGGGGGCTTTTTCCTACTGAATCCCTGGTTGTCTCAACGAAGGGAAATTCCCTGCACACTTTTCAACCAGGTTCCGTCCCAAGGAATGTTTTCTCTCTGATTCTACAACCATTCCTTTTCAAAGGGCTGTGTACAGGATGTGGAGAACACGAATGCCCGGCCTGCCCATTGTTCGTACAGATTCTACCTGTTGGAGCCTAGTCTGACAGTGACCTCACATCATGCTAGCCAGCAGCTCAACTTGGCTCTGCAAGGAGAACGACGCCAGGTGGTTCTCACAATGCGTCCAAGAGGAACTGAATGTTACACTGGATGCCAGCCATGCGAGTGCAGTTTTCCTAGTGGCAAAATGAACCTCAACTGTCCTGTGCTCGAAATCCAGGGGCCTGGTAGTCTCACACTGTGAGAAGGAGCTCCTCAAATTGCTCCTGCCTGCAGTTCCTTAGGAGTGGGAGGTGTCGGCCATTCTAGGTAGAACCCAATGCTTCAAATCATTGATTCGCGGGAGGGGAGGGTGGATTTCCAAATAACTTCGTGGCCCTGACTCATAGCTGTGGCAAGTTCCGGCTTAGTGCGTATTATTCCATGACTTTCCAGACCTCTTCAGTATTGTTTCTGAGAGTGGGTGTGCCCTGAATGCAGAACCAGTCTGAAAGATTTCTGAATGAAATTCACAGCTATGTGAACTTGAGCTGTGTCTGACTGGCCTTGTCAAGCAGAATGCTTTTCCTCTGGAATGGGGACAGTCTCACTGCTGTGGGCAATAGACCCTGAACATATCCACAAAGGCAAAGGCCGTGAGCGCTGTCTGACTGCCGAGCTAGGTAGTGCTCAAAATTTAGGACCTGCAGAGAGGTATGAGTCACGACTCTCGCAGCTGTTAAGGGGTTCTAGTCATTCTGTGCGAGGCAGCTAAGATGGAATGGAGGCTCAATCCGGCTTGCTTGGCCAATTCAACCTTCTTGCATTTGAAGGATAGGCCAAGGGCCTTCTTATTTAGTTTCGAATCCCTGGACCTGTGTTCACCAGGGACAGGTAGGGACGAGGGTACATTGACTGTGTATCCCAGTGGTCCTCATGGTAGCCGTGAGCAGCAGCTTCATGGAGGGCATAGAATTGCTGCTTGCTGACCACTGCTCCACAGACCTCTGTGGGACTTGTCCTTGAAGAAAGCGTTTTTCCATGCCAACGATCCTTAAAACATCCACAAGGTGGCGCCGAGGATCAGGGCAAGAGCACAGTTGGTCTACAAGTCCTCAGAAGAGTGCTTGCTGCCTAGCTGGCAGAGTGATGGCATTTGGACGGCATTGCTGACCACACCTTGAGCAGTCCACTTAGGTGAAACGAGGCAGGGCAGATTCAGCCCGGTCCTAAAGATGGACTGAAGGTCAGGAGAACGCCGCACAGTAGAAGTGAGGTCTCACAGTGCTCTTCACAGGTTCTCAGTGATCTATGCGAGTCAAAAGAGGGGGAATTCAGGCTCACTCCAAGACTCTCTCCTGGATCTTGGTGTGCTATTTGCTATCTCTGGCGAGGTGGGTGGACTGCATGGCGAGGCTCTGCTCATTTCCCCACCAGTTGTAATCTGAAGGGACGGCAGGCTGATGAACCCATGAACCATCCCATTGCAGGTGGTTGGCCTCAAGCTGGGGTTCGTTTGAGCCCATGGCAGCAGCAGTCACACCCAAAAGGTCAGCAGGAGGCAACCATGGATGTCCTGCGGCTCATCTCTCGGCTGGCTGGCTAGAGACTGTTGTGCTTCACAAAAAATGGTATGAGCGAGGGCTCCTTGAGCTCCTGAACCATGCTAGGGCTTTTGAGGGAGGCAGGCAGGGTGAAGGAAGACTGAGATATCAGGAACCCGTGGCTCTCCTGGAGGCCTTTTGCCTACTGAGTCCCTGGGGGTCTCAATGAATGGCAATGCCCTGCTCACTTTTCAACGGGGTTATGTCCCCAGCGATGTATTCTCTCTGATTCTATAACCATTCCTTTTCAGAGGGCTGTATGCAAGCTGTGGAGAGCTTGAGTGCCCGGCCTGCCCACTGTTCATATAGATTCTCCCTGATGGAGCCTAGCATCACAGTGACCACACTTCATGCTAGCCAGCAGCTCAACTTGGCTCTGCAAGGAGAACGATGCCAGGTGGTTCTGACAATGTGTGGAAGAGGAACTGAAGGTTTCACTAAATGACAGCCGTGTGAGTGCAGGTTTCATAGTGGCAAAATGTATCTCACCTCTCCTGTGCTCAAAATCCAGGTGCCTGGCAGTTTCACACTGTGACAAGGAGCTCCTCAAGTTGCCTCTGCCTGCAGTTTGTTAGGAGTGGGACATATCGGCCATTCAAGGTAGAACCCAATGCTTGAAATCATTGATTCGGGGAAGAGGGGAGCTTCAATGCAAGGCTCTCCAATTAACTTCGTGGCTCTGGGTCATGGCTGTCGCAAGTACCTGCTCAGTGAGTATGATTGCATCACTCTCCAGACTTCTGCTGTATTGTTTCTGGGCGTGGGTGTGCCCTGAATGCAGAACCAGTCTGGAAGTTTCATGTATGAAAGTCACACCTGTGTGAACATGGGCTGCGTCTGACTGGCCTTCTCGAGCAGGATGCTTTTCCTCTGGCTTGGTGACAGTCTCCCTGCTGAGGGCAATAGACCCTGAACATACCAAGGAGGCGAAGGCCGTGAGGGCTGTCTGACTGGCGTGCTAGGTAGTGCCCAAAGTTTATGACCCGCAGAGAAGTATGAGTCACTACTCTTGCAGCTGTTAAGGGGTTCTAGTCATTCTATGCGAGGCAGCTAAGATGGAATGCAGGCTCACTGAGGCTTGATTTGCCACTCCTACCTTCTTCCATTTGAAGGCTAGGCCAAGGGACTTCTTATTTACTTTCGTATTCCTGGACCTGTGTTCCCCAGAGCCAGGTGGGGAAGAGGGTACATTGACTGTGCATCCCCGTGGTCCTCATGGTAGCCGTGAGCAGCAGATTCATTGAACTCATAGACTTGCCACTTGCTGAGCACTACTCCACAGACCTCTGTGGGACTTGTCCTTGAAGAAAGCGTATTTCCATGCTAACTATCCTTAAAACATCCACAAGGTGCGCTAAGGATCAGGGCAGGAGAACAGTTGGTCTACAAGTCCTCAGAAGAGTGCTTGCTGCCTAGCTGGCAGAGTGATGGCATTTGGACGGCATTGCTGACCTCACCATGAGCAGTCCACTTACGTGAAACGATGCAGGGCAGATTCAGCACGGGCCTAAAGATGGACTGAAGGTCAGGAGAATGCCGCACAGTAGGAGTGAGGTCTCACAGTGCTCTTAACAAGTTCTCAGTGACCTATGCGAGTCAAAAGAGGGGTAACTCAGGCTCACTCCAAGACTCTCTCCTGGATCTTGGTGTGCTATTTGCTATCTCTGGCGAGGTGGGTGGACAGCATGGCGAGGCTCTGCTCATTTCCCCACCAGTTGTAATCTGAAGGGACGGCAGGCTGATGAACTCATGAACCATCCCATTGCAGGTGGTTGGCCTCAAGCTGGGGTTCGTTTGAGCCCATGGCAGCATCAGTCACACCCAAAAGGTCAGCAGGAGGCAACCATGGATGTCCTGCGGCTCATCTCTCGGCTGGCTGGCTAGAGACTGTTGTGCTTCACAAAAAATGGTAAGAGCGAGGGCTCCTTGAGCTCCTGAACCATGCTAGGGCTTTTGAGGGAGGCAGGCAGGGTGAAGGAAGACTGAGATATCAGGAACCCGTGGCTCTCCTGGAGGCCTTTTGCCTACTGAGTCCCTGGGGGTCTCAATGAATGGCAATGCCCTGCTCACTTTTCAACGGGGTTATGTCCCCAGCGATGTATTCTCTCTGATTCTATAACCATTCCTTTTCAGAGGGCTGTATGCAAGCTGTGGAGAGCTTGAGTGCCCGGCCTGCCCACTGTTCATACAGATTCTCCCTGATGGAGCCTAGCATCACAGTGACCACACATCATGCTAGCCGGCAGCTCAACTTGGCTCTGCAAGGAGAACGACGCCAGGTGGTTCTGACAATGCGTCCAAGAGGAACTGAATGTTTCACTGGATGACAGCCGTGTGAGTGCAGGTTTCATAGTGGCAAAATGTATCTCAACTGTCCTGTGCTCGAAATCCAGGTGCCTCGCAGTCTCACACTGTGACAAGGAGCTCCTCAAGTTGCTCCTGCCTGCAGTTCGTTAGGAGTGGGACATGTCGGCCATTCTAGGTAGAACCCAATGCTTCAAATCATTGATTCGGGGAGGAGGGGAGCTTCAATGAACGGCTCTCCAATTAACTTCGTGGCCCTGGGTCATGGCTGTGGCAAGTACAGAATCAGTGCGTATTATTGCATGACTCTCCAGACATCTGCTGTATTGTTTCTGCTCGTGGGTGTGCCCTGAATGCGGAACCAGTCTGAAAGTTTTATGTATGAAAGTCACACCTGTGTGAACTTGGGCTGTGTCTGACTGGCCTTCTCAAGCAGGATGCTTTTCCTCTGGCTTGGTGACAGTCTCCCTGCTGTGGGCAATAGACCCTGAACATACCAAGGAGGCGAAGGCCGTGAGGGCTGTCTGACTGGCGAGCTAGGTAGTGCCCAAAGTTTATGACTCGCAGAGAGGTATGAGTCACGACTCTCGCAGCTGTTAAGGGGTTCTAGTCATCCTGTGCGAGGCAGCTAAGATGGAATGCAGGCTCACTGACGCTTGATTGGCCAGTCCTACCTTCTTCCATTGGAAGGCTAGGCCAAGGGACTTCTTATTTACTTTCCAATCGCTTGAACTGTGTTCACCAGGGCCAGGTAGGGCCCAGGGTGCATTGACTGTGTATCCCAGTGGTCCTCATGGTAGCCGTGAGCAGTAGCTTCATGGAGGGCACAGACTTGCCGCTTGCTGACCACTACTTCACAGACCTCTGTGGGACTTGTCCTTGAAGAAAGCGTTTTTCCATGCTAACTATCCTTGAAACATCCACAAGTTGCGCTGAGGATCAGGGCAGGAGTACAGTTGCTCTACAAGTCCTCAGAAGAGTGCTTGCTGCCTAGCTGGCAGAGTGATGGCATTTGGACGGCATGGCTGACCTCACCATGAGCAGTCCACTTACGTGAAACGATGCAGGGCAGGTTCAGCACGGGCCTAAAGATGGAATGAAGGTCAGGAGAATGCCGCACAGTAGGAGTGAGGTCTCACAGTGCTCTTAACAGGTTCTCAGTGATCTATGCGAGTCAAAAGAGGGGGAATTCAGGCTCACTCCAAGACTCTCTCCTGGATCTTGGTGTGCTATTTGCTATCTCTGGCGAGGTGGGTGGACTGCATGGCTAGGCTCTGCTCATTTCCCCACCAGTTGTAATCTGAAGGGACAGCAGGCTGATGTACTCATGAACCATTCCATTGCACGTGGCTGGCCTCAAGCTGGGGTTCTTTTGAGCCCATGGCAGCATCAGGCACACCCAAAAGGTCAGCAGGAGGCAACCATGGATGTCCTGCCTCTCATCTCTCTGCTGGCTGGCTAGAGAATTTTGTGCTTCACGAACATTTGTATGAGCGAGTGCTCCTTGAGCTCCTTAACCATGCTAGGGCTTTAGAGGGAGGCAGGTAGGGTAAAGGAAGACTCAGATATAAGAAACCCGTGGCTCTCCTGGATGCCTTTTGCCTACTGAGTCCCTCGGGTCTCAATGAATGCCAATGCTGTGCTCACATTTCAACAGGGTTATGTTCCCAGCGATGTATTCTCTCTGATTCTATAACCATTCCTTTTCAGAGGGCTGTATGCAAGCTGTGGAGAGCTTGAGTGCCCGGCCTGCCCACTGTTCATACAGATTCTCCCTGATGGAGCCTAGCATCACAGTGACCACACATCATGCTGCCCGGCAGCTCAACTTGGCTCTGCAAGGTGAACGTCGCCAGGTGGTTCTGACAATGCGTCCAAGAGGAACTGAATGTTTCACTGGATCACAGCCATGTGAGTGCAGGGTTCATAGTGGCAAAATGTATCTCAACAGTCCTGTGCTCGAAATCCAGCAGCCTGGCAGTCTCACACTGTGACAAGGAGCTCCTCAAGTTGCTTCTGCCTCCAGTTCGTTAAGAGTGGGACATGTCGGCCATTCTCGGTAGAACCGAATGCTTCAAATCATTGATTCGGGGAGGGAGGGAGCTTCAATGCAAGGCTCTCCAATTAACTTCGTGGCCCTGGGTCATGGCTGTGGCAAGCACAGAATCAGTGTGTATTATTGCATGACTCTCCAGACATCTGCTGTATCGTTTCTGGGCGTGGGTGTGCCCTGAATGCAGAACCAGTCTGAAAGTTTTATGTGTGAAAGTCACACCTGTGTGAACTTGGGCTGTGTCTGACTGGCCTTCTCAAGCAGGATGCTTTTCCTCTGCCTTGGTGGCGGTCTCCCTGCTGTGGGCAATAGACCCTGAACACATCCATAGAGGCGAAGGCCGTGAGGGCTGTCTGACTGGCGAGCTAGGTAGTGCCCAAAGTTTATGAACTGCAGAGAGGTATGAGTCACGACTCTCGCAGCTGTTAAGGGGTTCTAGTCATTCTGTGCGAGGCAGCTAAAATGGAATGTAGGCTCACTGCGGCTTCATTGGCCACTCCTACCTTCTTCCATTTCAAAGCTAGGCCAAGGGCCTTCTTCTTTACTTTCGAATCGCTGGAGCTGTGTTCACCAGGGCCAGGTAGGGACCAGGGAGCTTTGACTGTGTATCCCAGTGGTCCTCATGGGAGCCGTGAGCAGCAGCTTCATGGAGGGCATAGACTTGCCACTTGCTGACCACTACTCCATAGACCTCAGTGGGACTTGTCCTTGAAGAAAGCGTTTTTCCATGCCAACGATCCTTAAAACTACCACAAGGTGGCGCCAAGGATCAGGGCAAGAGCACAGTTGGTCTACAAGTCATCAGAAGAGTGCTTGCTACCTAGCTGGAAGATTGATGGCATTTGGACGGCATTGCTGACCACACCTTGAGCAGTCCACTTATAGGAAACGAGGCAGGGCATATTCACCCTGGGCCTAAAGATGGACTAAAGGTCAGGAGAATGCCACACAGCAGAAGTGAGGTCTCACAGTGCTCTTCACATGTTCTCAGTGATCTATGCGAGTCAAAAGACGGGGAATTCAGGCTCACTCCACGACTCTCTCCTGGATCTTGGTGTGCTATTTGCTATCTCTGGCGAGGTGGGTGGACTGCATGGCGAGGCTCTGCTCATTTCCCCACCAGTTGTAATCTGAAGGGACGGCAGGCTGATGAACTCATGAACCATCCCATTGCAGGTGGTTGGCCTCAAGCTGGGATTCGTTTGAGCCAATGGCAGCATCAGTCACACGCAAAAGGTCAACAGGAGGCAACCATGGATGTCCTGCTGCTCATCTCTCAGCTGGCTGGCTAGGGACTGTTGTGCTTCACAAAAAATGGTATGAGCGAGTGCTCCTTGAGCTCCTGAACCATGCTAGGGCTTTTGAGGGAGGCAGGTAGGGTGAAGGAAGACTGAGATATCAGGAACCCGTGGCTCTCATGGAGGCCTTTTGCCTCCTCAGTCCCTCTGGGTCTCAATGCATGGCAATGCATTGCTCACTTTTCAACGGGGTTATCTCCCCAGCGATGTATTGTCTCTGATTTTATAACCATTCCTTTTCAGAGGTCTGTATGCAAGCTGTGGAGAGCTTGAGTGCCCGGCCTGCCCACTCTTCATACAGATTCTCCCTGATGGAGCCTAGCATCACAGTGACCACACATCATGCTAGCCGGCAGCTCAACTTGGCTCTGCAAGGAGAACTACGCCAGGTGCTTCTGACAATGCGTCCAAGAGGAACTGAATGTTTCACTGGATGACAGCTGTGTGAGTGCAGGGTTCATAGTGGCAAAATGTATCTCAACTGTCCTATGCTAGAAATAAAGGTGCCTGGCAGTCTCACACTGTGACAAGGATCTCCTCAAGTTGTTTCTGCCTGCAGTTCGTTAGGAGTGGGACATGTCGGCCATTCTAAGTAGAACCCAATGCCTCAAATCATTGATTCGGGGAGGAGGGGAGCTTCAATGCAAGGCTCTGCAATTAACTTCGTGGCCCTGGGTCATGGCTGTGCCAAGTACAGAATCAGTGGGTATTATTGCATGACTCTCCAGACTTCTGCTGTATTG
>NW_022900973.1:0-1651 GCF_012274545.1 Fukomys damarensis | reverse complement strand
TGTGGGCTCTGTCTGACTGGCGAGCTTGGTAGTGCTCAAAGTTTATGACCTGCAGAGAGGTATGAGTCACGACTCTCGCAGCTGTTAAGGTGTTCTAGTCATTCTGTGCGAGGCAGCTAATATTGAATGCAGGCTCACTGCGGCTTGATTGGCGACTCCTACCTTCTTCCATTTTTTAGGCTAGGCCAAGGGCCTTCTTATTTACTTTCGAATCCCTGGACCTGTGTTCACCAAGGGCAGGTAGGGACCAGGGTGCATTGACTGTGTATCCCAGTAGTCCTCATGGTAGCCGTGATCAGGAGCTTCATGGAGGGCACAGACTAGCCGCTTGCTGACCACTACTCCATAGACCTCTGTGGGACTTGTCTTTCAAGAAAGCGTTGTTCCATGCCAACTATTCTTAAAACATCCACAAGTGGCGCCGAGGATCAGGGCAAGAGCAAAGTTGGTCTACAAGTCCTCAGAAGAGTGCTTGCTGCCTAGCTGACAGAGTGATGGCATTTGGACGGCATTCCTGACCACACCTTGAGCAGTCGACTTACGTGAAACGAAGCAGGGCAGGTTCAGCCTGAGCATAAAGGTGGACTGAAGGTCAGGAGAATGCCTTACAGTAGGAGTGAGGTCTCACAGTGCTCTTCACAGGTTCTCAGTGATCTATGCGAGTCAAAAGAGGCATAATTCAGGCTCACTCCAAGACTCTCTCCTGGATCTTGTTGTGCTATTTGCTATCTCTGGCGAGGTGGGTTGACTGCATGGCTAGGCTCTGCTCATTTCCCAACAGTTGTAATCTGAAGGGACGGCAGGCTGATGAACTCATGAACCATCCCATTGCAGGTGGTTGGCCTCAAGCTGGGCTTCTTTTGAGCCCATGGCAGCATCAGGCACACCCAAAAGGTCAGCAGGAGGCAGCCATGGATGTCCTGCGGCTCATCTATCGGCTGGCTGGATAGACAATGTTGTGCTTCACGAAAAATGGTATGAGCGAGGGCTCCTTGAGATCATGAACCATGCTAGGGCATTTGAGGGAGGCAGGCAGGGTAAAGGAATACTGAGATATCTGGAACCCTTGGCTCTCTTGGAGGCCTTTTGCCTACTGAGTCCCTGGGGGTCTCAATGAATGGCTATGCAATGCTCACTTTTCAACGGGGTTATGTCCCCAGCGATGTATTGTCTCTGATTCTATAACCATTAATTTTCAGAGGGCTGTATGCAAGCTGTGGAGAGCTTGAGTGCCCGGCCTGCCCACTGTTCATACAGATTCTCCCTGATGGAGCCTAGCATCACAGTGAGCAGACATCATGCTAGCCGGCAGCTCAGCTTGGCTCTGCAAGGAGAACGACGCCAGGTGGATCTGACAATGCGTCCAAGAGGAACTGAATGTTTCACTGGATGACAGCTGTGTGAGTGCAGGTTTCAAAGTGGCAAAATGTATCTCACCTCTCCTGTGCTCGAAATCCAGGTGCCTGGCAGTCTCACACTGTGACATGGAACTCCTCAAGTTGCTCCTGCCTTCAGTTCGATAGGAGTGGGACATATCGGCCATTCTACCTAGAACGCAATGCTTCAAATCATTGATTCGGGGAGCAGCGGAGCTTCAATGAAAGGCTCTCCAATTAACTTCGTGGCCCTGGGTCATGGCTGTGGCAAGTAC
>NW_022900972.1:5030-26845 GCF_012274545.1 Fukomys damarensis | reverse complement strand
TTATTACACAGGGAATTGTCAATGATATTTTGATAGTTTCTTCATGATATACTTCAAGCCAGAAAACTTTTTAATTTCAAAACTGAATCGTATATAAGAAAAAACTGTTTGACCCAAAGTAGTAAAGATGTGCTCTTATATTGTATTATATAGATTCAATAGATTCTCATTTGATTAGATCATTTATCATTTTGGAGTTAATTTTTTGATGTGGTGTCAGGTGGGACTGAAGGAACTGCACTTGCATAATGATACCTAGATGTCCTGTGATGTTTGGTTGAAGACTTCCTTTCCTATTGAATCAGTTTCATACTTTTACTGAAATTCAGTTAATGTTAACTGTCCCTGTCATTCCTCCTAGATTCTAAAATCTGTTCATTAGATAATTTGCTAGTGCTATGCAGGTTACTGTATGTCCATGATTGTTAGGTATGTTTTGATAACTGTGGCTGAGTTGCACTCTGGTAAGTAGTTTGTACGTCTTTATAGTTGTTTTACTTTAAAAGACACTCATGAAAATACACCTTTCTTTTCCATTGATAATTTTAAAATAATATGAAAATTATGCATTTCGTATTTTGTATTTTCACTATCTTAATAGTTTATTGACCTTACTGTTCATAATAATAGTTTTCTTGCTATATCACCCTGTTTTAGTTTTCAGATATTAAATCTACTGATCTGAAAACAAACCAATGCAAAACTGGAGTTTTTTCCAATGATCAGAGTGCAGCATTCACCTAGCAGCCCATGGTTCCAGTAACCTCCTAAAAAAATAAAATTACAGGTTTCACTTATGTTTTTCTTCACTATCCAGGTTACTCTCAAAATAGCATTACACACTTTTTGTCTATTTTGTGTTTTTCATAGAAAACAATCCACATGAATTTGGTATTCAATATCTGAATTAAGGCACTATTCCTTTAAATTTCAGATCCATCCAATTTTCTCCAAATAACATGATTGAGTACATAAATCTATCTTTTACAAGCACTGGATCATACTCCACATGCAATATCCCTATTCAGTATGGGTTCAGTGTGTACAGATATCTATGATATTTCAACCATTCTGCTATTGTAAATAGTACTGCTTTAAACAAGAATGGGCACATATATGTAGGTTCTGATATATTTAATTCTGAAAGGCATCTATCACAAGGCTAGAGGTGACAAGTGCAATTAAAATTTGAAATGCCTGATGTATGTCCACACTAATGGGCAAAGTGATTGAACTAGCTTCCTTTCCTACACTATACAAGAGTAAACTTTACCTAAACTCCTACCCTCATAACAGGATTTATGGGCTGCAGTTTCTCACAAAAGCAATATTACCCGAAACTTGCTCAACACTTAAACAGCATAATGAATGTAAGACACAAAATCTTAAGAAATGTAAGCCTTATCTGACCAGGTGTTACCACATAAAGCATGCATCAATTAATCCCAAAGATAATATAAGGGATTGAAATTTACTGGACACGAATCCTAAAAATCTCAAAACCAGTACAAATGCACAGAAATCATACAACTACACTAACAAATGAAAAGGAAATTATTCACAAGAGAAAAATAAAGTCTTAGCACCTTTAGACACAAGGAAAGCATTTCTGTGAGAATGAAGTGTAGTTATGAGAAATGAGATTAGGAAAACCAAAATATAACCTATCATTTCATGGGATTGTTCCAGGGCCCCCCAAAAAATATATATGTGTGTGTGTGTGTATGTGCGCTTGTGTATGTATATTTTAATGTTTGTGTAATGTCCAAACTGGTTTTCCCTTAACTCTTTTGATATATGAGAAAGGTGCACTGATAACCTTGGAAATAATGGATTTTAATTTTATTTTAAATTTTATTTTCCCAAAAAGAAACTTCTATTTTAGGTATTTCTCAATGTAAATTTTTGTTTCTTTTATCCTGCCTTATCAGGTAGCTGTTTTGTTAGGTAATTAGTAACTAGGGTGAGGTGGTAGAAAAAGAGGGCTATTGTATTGGACTTGAAAGCACATAGATATATGATTCAGGTATCATAGCTCTTGAGAAAAAGAGGTTGCCTGCTTGCAAAAGATTATACACAAGAATCTCATTGGCTTGGACTTCAAGACACAGATTTGGATAGGTAAAATGCTGCCTATCCATAGCCACATAACTGTTCTGTAAAGGACATATGATCTGATATTGAGATGTAGTCATTTTACGAAGTTTTCAAGTGAAGTGCTTCCTTGGGTATAGTTGCTATTTGAGTGAACATGGTAAGCAACCAGGTGATGTAAATTGGTTTCATTTCTCACAGTTTGTTCGGATGGTCTTCTTGTAGTTGATGGCAGAGGATGGCGATTTCTTTGTAGTAGCTAAGGTGCACTAGCAATTTTCTTTATGGTGGAATCCTTCCTTACTGGAGACACATAAGTATGTAGAATTTGAAAATGAGCTTACTACCCTCGTTTCAGAAATTGGTTTTTTTGCAGTATCTCTTGCAGTATGTTTCTTCTGAATGAAACTTGCAACTTGGGCAGTGAGTGTTGTACAATCATTTATTTTTCTGGCTCTTCTTTTAATATGTACTAGTACTGGTGGATATCCTCGTTTAAAATTTGGAGGTTGATAGAAGTGTAACTGCAATCATAGGCAAAGTGGTTTACTGCATATTCAACCAAGGCACAAGTGACACTAGCAATAGCAAACTATTTAATTACACATTTGAACTAAAAACAAAATTGAAATTGAAAAATATTGCTAAGGTGTTGATTGTTTCTAAAAATGTACTTACTATCTGACAAAGAGCCTAAAATAAAATATTTCTTCTAGTGAATATACATGGTATAGTCATGGAAACATGGACTAGTTTTGTGTTGTGTGGTTTGTACACCTTACTTGACAGGACACCGCTAAGACTTAATCATTCTTCCAGGGTGTGTTAAATGAATTTAATAACCTAAAATCTTACATATTTTCTAATGTTTTACTCCACATATTGTACACCAATGCTTAAACTAAAATCATATATATATAAACTACATTGTGGTAAGTGAATAGGTTTGATACCTTGTTCAAAACAGAGCCTTCTTCTTCTTCTGCCAGGAAGTCAGGTAGAGAAGCTGATCATTGAAATGTCTGTTGCAATTTTCTAAAACCATGTAGAATAAACTGTCTGAATAAATTTTTTCATAATGTTAGTTTTAAATATTCTGAAAGTTGTCTTTCTTTCCAAACTTACATTTTCAAAAGCTCTTTATTAATGACTATAGATGTTCCAGCCTTGTCCCACCAGATATACTTAAATTTGTCACTTTCAACTAATGTCCATAAATTTCTGGGGAAAGTCAGACAAAGAAATTCATTGTCTTCATCTGGTTCAGAGATATGAAATGTGAAATTTGGCCTTCTTATAAATCATCCTTGAGATATAACCTTGGAAAGCTTCTTCCTCAATCCTAGACCTTAATTCTTCCTCTTCAGGGAATGTGTCCACATGAAGAAGATGTAGTAGCAGTTTCTGAACCAGTAAAACGATCTCTTGAAACATCTTCAATGTCAGAGGACACCTGTGCCATATCAAAGAAAGTTGCCTCTGGGAACTCTTCTCACTGGCATGATTTGTACACTACAGTTGAATTATGGTTTATACACACACAGAGTTAAAATCAAACTGAGCCTCCTAAATGATTCTCAACCTGAGAAGCCATCATGTCACAAAAGAGTTGTCTCCTAGCAACACCTGTGTAAAATTTGCCCAGGTTTTTTTTTTTCCTCTAGTGAGGTTCTATCTACATGGTGTGATTCAAAAATCCCATTCCCTTAGAAGTTATGATAAATACAAATCAAATATTAAATAGTTTGTTTTTATTCATTTTTTTGAACATATAATTCCTTCATCTAGACTAGAGGAATTCAAGGCTAAATAATTGAATGATCTCTACAAATCTTTGTATAATTTTTACTCTAAATTGTGAATCATGTATTGCTTAAGGATCAAATGACAAAATATACTTTGGATTTGGTTTTTCATCTGAGAAATCACTGGGAGAGTTTTACTTTCTCATTCTTTGGCTTGTTTTTACTGCAAACCTATCTTTTTATGTTAAATTAATAGCAATAGTTCTACATCAATGTAAATGATGAGAAAGGAAAATGATATGGTTGAACTCGAAAGTGTAAGGGAGAAATTATCCTATCAACAAAATAGTAAAGCAGATATAAAAAAAGCTCTCAAAACCACACTTTCAGATTAGAGTCCACTAAAATACTTATCACTGAAAGCAAGACATTAATCGAATCTGCTTTGCACTAGTTATGGTAGGTGGAGAACTTTGAATGGTTTTATCAGTATCCTGATAAACTGGATTGCCTAGCTCTTGAATTCCTATACACAAACCTAACTTGTCTTTCATTCATCTCAGCAGGAAATCCTGTGTGATGGAACTCTATGACAAAAAAGGCAACTGACTCTTAAGAGTCACAGAATAAATATACACTCGGTCAATAATCATTATGACAGAGAGAAATGGAGGATGTGTACTGGGGTAGAACACTTACAAAAGACCATATACAGCACAATTTCCAGTGAAGTTGGTGGGGCTGCTGAATATTAAGCAGATTAAGTGAGCAGCGAAAATGATTATTTTTTTCTTTTCTCAAGTATTATGAAGAACCTGCTATGTGGAGGCATACAACAAAGTATGAAGATTCACAAATTTGTGCCTGAAATTTCATTTGTCTGTAATTCATGATTTCATTAAATCTCATATTTATTCATATACTTCCCACTCTGCACTTCTAAACACCAGTGCATCTCTGTTTGGAAATACTTTCAAGTGTGCATTGAAAACCAAAGTTTGGAGTTCAAGTTATGTGTTTAGAGGAGAAGTGTACATGGATCAGACCGACGGGCACAATTAACATAAATATTTCAGTTTAATGATACATTTTTGGCAGGCAGAAAAGGTAAATCGTGTTTTCAATTTTCCGTTCTTTTGCCTTTGCAAAGTAGCACATTTTGCAAATTTAAAATAATAAATTTATTCACAGAAATACTGTATTTTTTCTATGAATTGTCTCTGATTCTTTTCTACAAGTCCTAAGGCCCAAAAGGCAGTTGTGTGCACAAACCCTGATCTTTGCCATTTTAATTCTCTGTACCTTCTGAGATTGCCTCAACTATTAAGTTCTGTGTCTTCCCTAACTATTTTTGTTTCTGTCACACTTTGCATGTTCTGTGCCTCTCTTTATTTGTCTCTCTCTGTGTGTCTCTGTTATTCACTGTGTATTTAGCAGGTATTTTTCAAAAAGCTTTGAAGATACTATTATCTTCTTTTCATTTTTAGCTGACAAAATCTAGGAAGAAAACATGATATCCTTAAGTCATGAATGAATCTATATGCAGATGTCACTGATTTCTCCAAACATGTGTGTCCTCAATAATTAGAAACAAAGGGATGTAGATCACTATAAAATGTGGAAAATGTAAAAAAATTCTAAGTTCCTGGGAAAATACTTGAAGCAGAAGACTGAAAGTGATATTCTCTGTGATTAGGTGCATAGCCAAACACTTGGAAACTGCATCCCAAACTACAAAGAAGTAAACTGAAATCCTGCTTCACACCACGTGGAAAAATTTGCAATGGAGGAAACCATAGTACTGCAAGATAATAGGTGATAAAGTGTGGGCGAATAGAATCTGACCTCATTACTAAAAAAGGGTAAATACCAAACCACAAATACAGAATTGCCGCCAATATTAAAATATTTATCCAAGCATATCATTCAATGAAATGATACCAAGAATATCATTAATAAAATGAAAATATAATTAATGAAATAGCATAAAGAATGTTCACATCAAGTATGTGATGACTGCTGACAGTCAATATATGTAAAGCATTTTTAAACTTTAAATAAAATAATTGCACCCAAAACATTTAATATCATATATTGTGAACAGGATCTATTACTGAAATCAGCCACTCAAATACGGACAAATAAAATTCAGACACTTAGATCCGTGGTTCTCCATGCAGACTCACAGTTATAAGGTCTTGCATTCTAGCTTGACACGAAAAATTGTGGTTAGAAAAGTATATACATTTCTCTTAAGGATGTAAACAAGGATGGTGTTCGCCCAGGCACACCAAATCCTATGCCATTTTATGTGTAATGACTGAGAACTAAGGCACTGAACCTAAACTAGATGATCCTACTTTTGGGAATAGCCATGTAAGAGAATCAGGTCTTGTAGAAGAGAATAATATTTGCTCCTCAGTTTCACATTTGCAAGACAGCACTGGAAATCTAGAATTTATGTCTCAGTTAAATGATCGAAACAAACCAAGGTAGGATCCCTCTGGGATAGGCCCTATACTATATGTATGTTCATTCTCACTTCTTTCAAAGTGTCCCCACACTTATATAGAACCAACACAGGGAGATACAACTAACAGCGCATTGCTAGTGGATCAGCTGATAGGCAGCAGTCATTCTAAACTGCCAGACTTCAGGGAAAACAGAGCTGCAGCTAGAAATTAGAACTCTACTCAAGTGAGCCATGGAGATGACCAGTTTGGCATGGCAGAGGCCTGAAGAGATAACCACTAAGATTTGTTCACTTTGTAAGCAGACCAACCCAAGATGAGCCAAAGCTTGAGATTAATCACAGAGTTGTAATGAAAATATACATCTCTTTAAGTCCTTATTAGTTTTCTATTCTTCCCATAGGGAGCCTCCAAACGTACACATAAATGAGAAGATGCTGATGTTCTGTAGTAAAACAAACTCATAGCAAGAAAGAACATGTTTAATTAAGCAATTTGAAGAAAACAAAAATTTTCTTCTATCTTATCCATGAGCAACATCCTTCTTGGTCTTGTCTTCACTGAAATTGTTGACCTCATCTCTGTAACAAGTAAAATGAACCATTAGTGGTTTTGTTTCTTTGTTTGTTTTGATGTATTTTTCATAAACAATGTCCTGTGTTTCCCTTCTCTCACAGAAATTCAGCAATTGTTTTCCAGTTTATGCTATTAAAAATGGTACTGCTATTAACATGTTCGTGTGTGAATTTATTACTATGCTCTGTTTGCTTGACTTCTTTTGGAAATATTCCAGTCAGAGAGCTAGTTGGGTCAAATAGACCCTCTAATTTGAGGCATCTGAAGTATCTCCATATTGATTTCCACAGTGCTCACACGGGACTGCGGTCCCACAAACAATCAGAACTTTTCCTTTCTCTCCACATCCCCATCAGTATTTTTCATTGTTTCAATTCCTGATAGCAACCTCAGTTTCTGGTTAGAGGTGGACTCTCAATGTTGTTTCCATTTGCATGTCTCAGATGACCAGAGATGTGGAAAGCTTTTTTCCTATGTTTGTTTTTTGTCTTTTACTTCATGGCTTGAGAAATATCTTTTCATTTCAGTTGCCCATGTATGAATCAGGTCTTTATATTTGGGGCCATGCTTTTTTAAAAACTTGTTTCTGTATTCTAGATAATAGTCCTACGCCTGAGGAGCAGGTGGTAAAATATTTTCACACATTGTATGTTGACTTTTAGCTCTTTTGCTTGTTTTGCTTGTAGTGCAGAGGCTCTGTTGTAAGATGAGATCCCACTTTTTGATTATTTGTGCTGATTCCCGTGCTCCTGAAGTTTGGTTCAGAAAGCCTTTTCCTATTCCAGCGTCTTTGAGAGTTATGCGTAACTCACATTCCACTAACTATATTCTATTTTGTGAAGATTTATAATATTCATCCACTTGAACTTCAGTTTAGTGAATGCTTAGATTTAAGAGATTACATCTAGTCTTTGGCAAGAATAAATACATATTTTTGCAACACCATTTATTAAGTGGCTACAGTACCTCTACAGAGGATGGTTACCTTGTTTCTCAAGTGGGGTTAGCTGAATCCATCTTGAATTCTTTCTGCAGCTTACTGTCTATTTCACTGATAATCTGTTCTTTTCTTTGACAATCCACACTTTTCATAACACAGTTACTTTGTAGTATCATTTCAAGTTTGGAATTCTAAACCTCCTACCATTTCTCTGTTTCCAAGATTGGATTTTATTTTTCTAAGTCGCTTCAGGTTTCTAATGAATTTTGGGTTCATTTATTCTTTCTGTGAAATATATCTTTGGGATTTCAACTGTGAATGCCAGGAATCTCTATAGAAGTTGTGGTAATATGCCTTTTTTCTTCATATTGTTTCTCCTTTCCCACGAGCAGGAAATGATTTTACATTTCTGAGATCCTCTTCAATCTCATATATAGAGTGTTATAGTTTTCACTATAGAATTCTTTTGTTTCTTTTGTCAGATTGATTTTGCGATACTTCAGTTTGTGGTTGCTATTTTGAATGGAATTGTTTTCCAAATTTCTTTTCTGTGAGTCTGTAATTGTTGTACAAGAAGGCTATTGATTTCTGAGTGATGACATTGTATCAAGGTGTGCTGATGAAAGTGTCAATTAAGTTGAGTAATCATGGATCTCCTGGATGCCGTCTACGGAAAGGGCCTATTTTTAAATTTCACTCTCTTTTCATTTTTATTACAAAAAATTTGTTTTATTTGATGCACATTTCTTATCAGATGAATGGTAGGCATAGATATAATAGTATTACACATGGAGACATGATATTCTATTTTGTCAGTTTGTTATTCTTTAACAGCATTGAATCATACTCCACATGCAGTATGTCGATGTACTGTGGGTGCAGTGTTCATGGATATCTGGTATGATTCAAGGATTCAGCCCTTATAAATAGGAATGCTAAAAACATGAATGTGAATGTGAACATAACAGTACAGTATGATGTCTTTAATGGTTAAAAGCACAAATTCTCTCCAGGAAATCTTTTTCTCTTGCAAGATTTTGAAATTACTGTTTACTTAAGGTTTCAAAAGACACACAGATCAATTAACCTGAGCCACCACAAGGGTTCTCAACCTGAGTAGCTATGATGTCAAAAGTGACTTGTCTACTAGCAATTAATTTGCCATACTGTGCACAGATTTTTTTTTTTTTCTTGTAGTGAGGTTTCTATAAACTTGGTGTGATACCAAAAATCCATAACCTCAGAATCTACCAAAGAAGAAAAATCAACAACAGCAACAAAAAAACATACTGACAGCAAAATAAATTGTTTTCTTCCTTTTCTTTGAAAGAGAAATACTGGTGTAGATTAGAGTACTACAAATTAAATAATTGGAGAAAACCTCAGAAATCTATTTACAATTTTTAGTGCAAATTGAGAAAAATGTAATTGTTAATGTCCAAATGATCACATTATATGAATTTCACATATTTATTTATTACATTTAACATAAATGGAGTGAGTGAATTATGATTTCATTACTTACAATATTATACGACTTTTATTTTATAAGAGCAGAAATGACTGAAATGTGATGTAAAACCAGACAGTCCATTTCTATCATTCCATTCCATTTTGTTTTTCCTCCAAAGCCATTTCTTTTGGAGATGGGAGTTCATGCTACTTGGTCCCTATTCAGTATATCAAAATGGACTGTGACAGTTCAAAATGTGCAAGCTTTCAAGAAGGAGCTGTTAAATTTACTGTCTCCTATTGAACACCAGTAACTATACTATGATCTTTTGTTATACACATTAGTACTTCATTTATTTTACATTTATACAAACTATACTATAAGCTAGCATCTGCTCTATGTTGGAGAATGACCCATGAGCATCCACAAAGAATGTTTATTTTAATTTTGTGGCGTGGATCATTCTATAGTCTTCAAATAATATTATATATTATATAATTTGTTTCACTTCTAGTATTTCACTGCTGATTTTTCTCCACATGATATTCCATCTATAAGAGTGCTACATTTTTGGCCCCTGAAATAATTCTATTTAAACTGATTTCTTTTTTTATTGCTTAATATTTGTTTTATATTGTTGGAGGTCATTAAGATTTGGTGAAATTAATAATGATTGCCATCTCTTTCCCTTCAATTTTTACTCTGTAGTCTTTATTCTCTTAATCAGTTTTGAAAATAACTTTTCTGGGAATAAGTGAATACCCAGTATTTTTTTGGGAAAGTGCCCCCTAAAACTATATTCCAAACATTTGACTTACTTCCTTTGTGTTTATTTTACCGTGGTTGTCTTTCTTGTGTACTACATATTGCCATGGGTTGCTTCTGCATCCATTGGACAGCCTATATCTTTTGATGGGTGAATTGATGACACTGACACTGGTGGTCATAATTGATATGCATAGACTTAACTTTGTCGTGATATTGTTCTGTTGTTGGCTCTTTTATATTTTCACCCTCTACCTTTCCTTTCTTGCTTTGCATGATTGATTTACTCTGTTGGGCCTCATGGTGTTTGGAACTCCTTTGTCACTTTGTAGGAAAATGTTTTGTTTTAATGCTTTTTTTTGAATTAATGAAATTATACAGAACTTCTTTTTATGGTAGCATCTTATTTCCCCATCCATTTGTAAAGAGAATTGTTCAAAATATATTATACTACGTTGGGATTTGTTTTCCTTTTGGGGCTCTAAATACCTCACTGCAAGCTCAGCTTGACCTAAATGTTTCAATTGAAATTTCTGCTATGATGCTGTTAGGGTTTCACTGGCATGTGTTGTGTTTCCTTTATTAAATTGCTTTAGTATTTTATTCTTCTGTTGGCTTGCTATGCTGTTAACCAGATTACGTCTAGGTGTAGATGGTATTATTTATGAGGGCTAGTTTAAGTTCTGCACGAATTGCATATCTGTATGTCACGTTTTTCAAAATTTTTTGCAAAGTTTTCTGTCATTAATTGGTGTACAGAATTTTAAAGTCATTAATACTTTGTCCTGATTCTTCATGAATTCCTCTGTCTTACCTTGTTCCTCTTTAAATTATATAATAATTGATGGATTAAAGAAGCATGATCTGTTACCTTTTTTTTTCTTTTATTGGGTTTATTGGTATATTTTAGGGTTTCAGTACAATCACATTCATTATTGGGATTTTGTACATACATGTTACAAGTCTCTGTTCATTTTTGTTTCCCTTGTCCGTTTCCAGACTTCACCCCTCATCCCCATTTACAAATACTTATTTCCATGTTTTCATTTGTCACATTTTTTCCTTTATGCCTTTTTCCCTACCCTTCCCAATTTACCTCCACCTTTAGCACTTTTCTTCCTGTTTCACATGGCCTGTTACCTCATCAGGATCTTTTGTACTATTTTGTACTGAAGATAATCTCTTCAGTATTTACATGTGTTTGCTTATCCATTTCCCTTAGCAGTATATCGTCAATATGTATCAATTTTCCTAAGAATGAATGAAATTTCTCCTTCTTTTTTTTTGTTGGGGGTTACCATTGATTGAACTCGGGTCCTTGCACTTGCAAGCGTAACCACTGAACCGCTGTGCTAAATCCTCAGACCTTGATTTCTCATTCTTTATGGTGGCATAGTACGAGAGTTCTGTTTTTAGAGTCATTGACTAAAATCCTATACTCTTTATCTGTAATTCTATCTACAGAGTCATTCATCCTGCTGTGCAAACTTTCAAGTGAGTTTTCATCTCCTGCATATGTGTTTGGAACTTTTTTGTCAATTCCATTTCTTTCATATGTTGGGCATTCATGATATTCAATTCTTTGTTCCTGGCACTTCGTGTCTTCTATCATGGTGCTGACTTCATCAATATTTTAATCAGTTTCTCTTCTGGAACTTCTTATCCTGTCTTCCATAGAGTACTCTATCAGCTCTCTATTTTACTTGGGATATTTTTCTGCTTTACATTTTCTATATCTTGATAGATCAATTTTTTGTCCACCTGTACTATGGTGTGCAGGTCTATCTATGAGCATCGTCTATCTAATTTCCCAAACAGTTTGCCTTCAGTGACCTGTAAATGTGTCTTTGTGTCTTTCTTAAGAATTTTCTCATTTTTACATTTGTTCTTGTGCTGCCATTGGGCAATTACTCTTTTGTATTTTGCCAATTCTGATATACCTACTCTTTAGATTTTAAGTCTCAAATGACTCAGGAATGCTGTCATTTTCACAATATCATAAAGGACAACTCATTAACTCAATCAAACACTTTACCACTATTTACACAAGTATCAACCAATAATTGTAAGTGAAGCTTAAATATATACCATTAGATATACTTATTAATCTACAATATTTAAACATGTGAGAATGCCATCAAAATTGAGGAGTAGCCCAAAATATTTTTATGGTGAATCAATATTTCAGTAGATAAACTTTGAACTTTAAAAGGGAATTATATAGTTTTGGGGATGTAGCTTAGTGGTTCTGTGGCCTACCTTGCAAACACAGGGACAAATGTTCAATCCCAGGGACGCCCCCATCCAAACAAAGGAGAGACTTAAATAGAATTGGAGAAGAGGTATAATTCGTGTGAAAAATTGGAGAAGGGTTGTATTGAGGACAGAATAACCACGAAGACACTGGCCCCTTGAGGCAATTGTTGAAGAAAAGAGGGCAAGACTGCAACAACCAAGAGAAGAATCAAAAAATTAACAGTAACGGTTCTTTTGAAATTCATGACATGTGAATGAGGAAAAGGGAGAGAAAAACAAGGGAAGAAAAATTGAAATGATATTAGAATTGGAACAAGAAGAGTAACAGACATGAAGTATACTACGGGTCATGTTACTGAGTGGGACAAAGAAGACAGAAAAAAGAAAGAATTTGCAGAAATGAAAGAGGGTAAGAAAGCAGGAAAATAATGTGAAGAGGCTCTTTCAAGGAATAACACCTCTGTCATAATGGGAGAGGCAATGTGCAGAATGAAGTCATTTAGTCTGAACTAGCCAATGGGAGATGCTGACGATTCAGGCTGAATTCAGGCTAGAACTCAAATTGAGCTCCTTCACTAACTATGGGGTTGAACACCACCAGGATCTTCACAGTTTCTCTCTGACAATATTCTGACAAATGGTGGTGATTCCTAAAACTTTACAACTGTGGATGTCTTGTGTAGCTTCAATGCACTTCTTCCCTTCATTTCTACCTTCTTGACTTCAGGAAAATGACATTGTTCCTCTGCAGAGTGGATCGCGTAAGTGTCACAATCAGGAGGCCCAAGAGCATGGGGTTGTTTATGTTGAAGAGGCACCCATCATCTGACTGATCATCACCCTTATGCTGGATGAAGGCTGGAACAAAGCTGGCATTTCCCACTCTTCACACTTCCTCATCAGTCCACTGAGTTAATGTCAGGGCAAAAGCTGGATCTCTACATGTCAGCCTGGTCCTCAAGGGTCAGGGGTATGCAAACTGGGGCAAGAGCATGCACAGTCGTTTACTACCTGGTGCTCACATGTCTCCTCAATGCAAGCTTGTGTGTTCAGGGGATCTCTGCATGCCTGAGTGGCCATCGTAGGTCCACTGGATGCAGGCTATCGTGAGGGCCTATTGTTAAATTGGGCTTTTTTTTCTTTTAGATTTATAAGAATTATAGGTATATGCTGGGTACACAATTTTGCTGTGAAAAATGATTTCCATCTCTCTCTCTCTCTCCATCTCTCTCTCTCTCTATATATATATATATATGTGTGTGTGTGTGTGTGTGTGTGTGTGTGTGTGTGTAGTACATAGGGAATTTTCAATGATATTTCATCATTTTCTTCATGATATCTTTCAAGCCAGAAAAGATTTAATATTCCAAATTTGAATCAGATGTAAGAAATGACTCTTTGATCTAAGGTAGTGAAAATGTGTTCTTATATTCTGTTATGTGGATACAATAGATGCACCTTTGATGAGATCATGGATCTATTTGGAGTTAATTTTTCTATGTGGTGTGAGAAGGGGCTCAAGGACATGCTCTTCCATAATCATACCTAGTTGTCCTGATATTTTTGTTTGAAGACTTACCTACTGAATCATTTTGATACTCTTACTGAAAGTCAGTTAATGTGAAGTGTCCCTGTCATTCCCCCTAGATTCTAAAGTCTATTCAGTTGGGAATTTGCCAGTGCTATGCAGGTTCCTGTTTTTCCATGAGTGTCGGTATGTTTTGATAACTGTGGCTGCTTTGCACACTGCTAAGTTGCATGTACGTCTTTATATTTGCTTTATTTCAAAAGATGCTCGTGAAAATACACTTTTCTTTTCCACTGATGATTTTAAAATTAGTCTGAAAACTATTCATTTCATATTTTCAATATTCAATATCTTAATTGTTTATTGACCTTAGTGTTCCTAATAATAGTTTACTTCCCATATGAGCTTTATTAGTTTTCAGATATTAAATCTTCTAATCTGAAAACAAACCAAAACAAAACTGGAGTTTTTTTTCCCAATGATTAGAGCATAGCATTTAGCTAGCAGCCCATGGTGCCAGTAACCCGCTAAAAAATAAAATTCCAGGGTTCACTTATATTTCTCATGAGTCTCCTGTTTTCTCCCTACACACTTTTTTGTCTCTATTTTGTGTGTTGCATAAAAGAGAATCCACATGTATTTAGTCTTCAATATCTCAATTAAGGCACTATACCTTTAAGTTTCACATCCATCCAATTTTCTCCAAATGGTGTGATAGAGTACATAAATCTATCCTTCATAAGTACTGCATCACACTCCACATGCAATATCCCTATGAAGTATGGGTGTAGTGTGGATAGATATCTGTGATATTTCAACCATTCTGCTATTGTAAATGGTAGTGCTCTAAACAAGAATGTGCACATATCCATAGTGTCTGACGGATTTAACTCTGAAAGGCATCTATCACAAGGCTAGACGTGACAAGTACAACTGAAATTTGAAATGCCTGATGTATGTCCACACTAATGTGCATAGTGGTTGCACTTGCTTCCTTTCCTACACTATACAAGAGTAAACTTTACCTCAAATACTACACTCAGATCATAATTTATGGGCTACAGTTTTCACAACAGCAATATTACCTGCAGGTTGTTCAACTCTTAAACAGCAGAATGCATGGAAGTAGCCCAACCTTAAGCAATGCATTCCTTATCTTACCAGATCTTACCACATTAAGAATGCATCCATTAATCACTAAGACTATATAAGGGCTTGAAATTTACTAGACAATAATCCTAAAAATCTGAAACCAGTAACAATGCACCAAATTCATTCAAATACACAACACATGAAAAGGAAATGATACACAAGAGAAAAATAGTGGGTCAAAAAGAATCAGGGAAATATGATTAAGATGACCATATTTATAAAAATATCGAATGTCTTAGCACCTTTGGACACAAGGAAAGCATTTCTGTTACAATGAAGTGTAGTTATGAGATCAGAGATTAGGAAAACAAAGATATCAACTAACATTGCATGGTAGTGTGCCAGGTCAAAAAATATATAGATAGATAGATAACTACATATATGGATAAATGTATGTATGTATCCAACCTTGCTTTCTCTTAACTCTTGAAAAATAAGAAAGGAACACTGATGACCTTGGCAATAATGGATTTTATTTTTACTTTCCCACTGAGACACTTGTATTTTAGGTATTTCTCAATGGATTTTTTTTGTTTCTTTTATACTGACTTCTCCAGGAAACTTTTTGTTAGGTCACTGGTAACTAGGGTGAGGCTGGTATAAAAAAGAGGGCTGTTGAGTTGGATTTGAAAGCACGGAGATACATGCTTCATTTATCACAGCACTTGAGAAAAGCCGGTTGCCTGCTGGTACAAGATTATACACAAGCGCCTCATTGGCTTGGACTTGAAGACACAGATTTAGATAGGGAAAAGGCTGCCTCTACATAACAATATAACTGTTCTGTAAAGGAGATACGATATGGTATTGAGATATAGTCATTGTAATGAAGTTCTCAATTGAAGTGCTTCCTTGGGTATAGTTGTTATTTGAGAGAACATGGTAAGCAGCCAGCTGACGTAAATTGGTTTCATTTCTCACAGTTTGTCCAGATGATCTTCCTGTAGTTGAAGATAAATGAGGGCAATTTCTTTGTAGTAGCTGAGGTGTACTGCCAATTTTCTGGTTGGTGGAATCCTTCTTTACTGAAGACACATTTAAGTACGTGAAATTTGAAAATGAGCTGACTCCACTCATTTCAGAAATTGCATTTTTTGCAGCATCTCTTGCTGAATGATTCTTCTGAAGGAAACTTGGAACTTGGACAGTGATTGTTGTACAGTCACTTTTTTCTGGCTCTTCTTTTAATATGTACGAGGAGTTGTGGATATACTCGTTTAAAATTTGGAGGTTGATAGAAGTGTAACTGCAATCATAGGCAAAATGGTTTAACTACATATTCAACTAAGACCCAAGTGACCAGAATAAAAGCAAAATATTTAATTATACATTTGAACTAAAAACAGAAGTGACATTGAACAATATCGCTAACTTGTTGATTGTGTCCAAAAATGTACTTTCTATCTGGCAAACACACTATGACAAAATGTTTCTTCTAGTGATTATACATGGTATAGTCATAGAGACATGGACTACTTTTGTGTTATGTGGTTTGTACATCCTTCTTGAAAATACACCACTAAGGTTCAATCCTTCTTCCAAATTCTGTTGAATGATTTTAGCAACATAAAATCTTACATATTTTCTAATGTTTTACTCCACATATGGTACACCAATGCTTAAACTAAAATCATAAACATAATATACTTAGTGGTAAGTCAATAGGTTGATACCTTGTTTAAAACAGTCTTCTTCTTCCTCTGCCAGGAAGTCAGGTTGAGAATATGATCGTTGAAATGTCTGTTGCAGTTTCTAAACCCATAAAGACTAAACTGTATGAATAAACTTTTCATACTGTTAGCTTTAAATATTCTATAAGGAGTCTTTCTTTCCAAAGCTTGTATTTTAAAAAGCTCTTCATTAATGACTAGCTTCCTCACATCAGATACACTGAAACTTGTCATATTCAACTAATTTCCATATTTTTCTAGGGAAAGTCAGACAAAGAAATTCATTGTCTTCATCTGGTTCAGAGATATCAAATGTGAAATCCAGCCTTTGTATCAGGCATCCTTTAGCTATAACCTGGAAAGCATCTTCTTAATCCTAGACCTTAAGTCTTCCTCTTCAGTGAATATGTGTCCACAGGATGAAGATGTAATAGCAGTTTCTGAAACACTGGAACCATCTTTTGATACATCTGCAATGTCAGAGGACAACTGTGCCATATCAAAGAAAGTTGTCTGCAGGAATTCATCTCACTGCCATGATTTGTACACTACAGTTGAATTGTGCTTTCTACCCACACAGAGTTAAAACTAGACTGAGCTACGTCAATTGCTCTCAACCTGAGCATCTATGATGTCACAAATGACTTGTCTCCCAAAAACGAATGTGTCAAATTTTCACAGTTTCTTTTCCTTCTAGTGAGACTATTTACATGGTGTGATCTCAAAATCCTATTCCCTCAGAAATTATGAAAATTAAGAACCACCGATTAAGTATGCTGTCTTTATTTTTTTAATTGAACATATGAGATCTTTATTTAGACTAGAGGAATGGAAGGCTAAATAATTGGATGTTCCTTAGAAAGTCTATGTATAATTTTTACTCTAAATTGGGAATCATGCATTGCTTAAGGATCAAATGTACTAATATACTTTGGATTTGGTTTTTCATCTGAGAAATCACTGGGAGAGGTTTTTCTTTCCCATTCTTTACCTTGTCTTTCCTACAAACAGACCTTTGAAAGTTAAAATAGTAGCAATCATTCTACTTCAATGTAAGTGATGAGAATGGAAAATGATATGGTTCAACCAGAAAGTGTAAAGGTAGAAATTATCCTATGAACAAAATATTGAAGCAGATGACAAACAACCACTCAAAACGACATGTTCAGATTAGAGTACACTAGAATGCTTATAACTGAAATCAAGCCATTAATGGAATGTGCTTTTCACTCCTCATGTTCTATGGAGAAGTTTGAATGGATTTTCAGTATCCTGATAAACTGAGTTGCCTATCTCTTTGGGTCACCTATGTAAACCTAAGTTGTCCTTCATTCATCTCAGAATGAAATCCTGTGTGATGGAACTCTATGACCACATAGGCAACTGACTCTTAATAGTCACAGAATAAAGAGACACTCAATTAATAATCTTGATGAGTGAGAGAAATGGAGGGTGTGTACTGGGGTAGACCAAAGACAAGACTACATACAGCACAATTTCCAGTAAAGTGAGTGTGGCTGCTGAATATTTAAGGGGATTAAATGAGCAGCATAAGTGATTGTTTTTCTTATCTCAGGTATTATGAAAGATATGCTCCGTGGATGTATATAACAAAGTATACCGATTCACAAATTGGTGCCTGATATTTCATTTGTCTGTAATTCATCCTATCAATAAATCTAATATTTATTTATATACTTCCCACTCTGCACTCCTAAACACCAGTGCCCCTCTGTTTGGAAATAATTTCAAACGTGCATAGAAAAGCAAAATTTAGAGTTCAAAATATGTGTTCAGTGGAGAAGAGTAGATTGAACAGACTGAAGGGAGCAAATAACATAAATATTTCAGTTTAATGATAAATTTTTGTCAGTCAGAAATCGTAAATCGTCTTTTCAATGTTTCTTTCATTTACCTTCACAAAATATTACATTTTGCATATTTGAAATAATAAATTTTTCACAGAAAAATTATATTTTTCTATGAATTGTCTCTGATTCTTTTCTACAAGTCTTAAACCCCAAAAGGTTATTGTGTGCACAGCCTCATATCTTTGCCATTTTAACGCTCTGTGCCTTGTGAGCTTGCCTCAACTTTCTAGTTCTGTGTCTTCTTTACTATATAGGTATCTGTCATTCTTTGTATATTCTCCACCTCCCTTTCTTTGTTTGTCTCTGTGTGTCTCTTTAAGTTATTCACTACGTATTTAGCATTTATTTTTTAAAAGGTTTTAAAGATACTATTATCTTCATGTTATTCTTATCTGACAAAATCTAGTAGGAACATTTATGATGTCCTTAATGCAGGAATGAAAATATTTTTACATGGCACTGATTTCTTCACATATAAGTGTCCTCAATTATTACAAAAAAAGTATGAAAATCACTCTAACATGTGGAAAATGTAAAAAACTTCTGACATTATAGGAAAATATTTGAAGCAGAAGATTGAAAGTGTTGTTCTCTATGATTAGATGCACAGCCAAACACTTGGAAACTGCATCCCAAACTCCAAAGATGTAAAGTGAAATCCTGCTTTACACATAATGGAAAAATTTATAATGGAGAAAACCATACTACTGCAAAATAAAATGTTATAAAGTGTGCAAGAATAGAATCTGATCTCATTTCTTTCATTCTAAAACTGGAAAATAAAAACTGACAAAAACAGAATTGGCTCCAATATTAAAATATTTGTCCAAGGATAACCTTAATGGAATGATAAAAAGGATATCATTAATAAAATGAAAATTCAATTTATGAAATGGAGTAAACAATGTTCATGTCATGTATGTGACGACTGGTAACATTCAATATATGTAAAGCATGTTTGAACTTAAAATAATTGCACCCAAAGCATTTAATATTATATATACTGAACAGGAACTATAATTGGAAAAAATCCACTCATTTTGGGTCAAATAAAGTCAGGGTCTTTGATCCGTGGTTCTCAATGCAGTCTCACAAGTTTAAGGAGTTTTATTCTAGGTTGACACTAAAACTTGGGTCAAAGAAATTTATCTATATCTCTAAGGTTGTAAACAACGATGGTGTTCGCCCAGCCACAACAAATCCTATGGCAGTTTATGTGTAATATCTGAAAATTAAGGCATAGAACCTAAAGTAGTTGATCCAACTTTTCGGAATAGCCATAAGAGAAGCAGGTCTTGTAGACAAAAATAATATTTGCTCCTCAGTTTCACATTTGCAATACACCACTAGAATTCTAGAATTTATGTCTCAGTTAAACAATCAAAACCAACGAAGTTAGCATACCTCTGGGATAGGCCCCAAACTATATGTATGTTCATTCTCACTTCTTTCAAAGTGTCCAAACTCTTACATAGACCCAACACAGTCAGATATAACAGCCTGATACAAGTGGATCAGTGGATAAGCGGCAGTCCATCCAACCTGGCTGAGTTCTCGCAAAACAGAGCTGCAGCCAGAAATGAAAACTCTACTCGAGTGAGCCATGGAGATGACCAGTTTTGCATGACAGAGGCCTGCAGAGAGAACCCTCTAAGCTTTGGTAACTTTGGAAGCAGACCAATCCAAGAAAAGCCAAAGCTTGAGATTCATCACAGAGTTGTAATGACAATACACATCTCTTTAATTCCTTGTCATTATTCTATTCTTCCCATAGAGAACCTACAAACGTACACATAAATGAGAGTTTGTGATGTTCTGTAATTAAACAAACTCATAGCAAGCAAGAAGTTGTGGAATTGAGTAGAGTTGGAGGAAAACAAAAATTTTTTAATTTCTTATCCAAGACCAGCATCCCTCTTGGTCTTGCCTTCTCTGTAATGGGTTAGGTCATCTCTGCAACAAGTAAAATGAAGCACTAGTTTTTTCTTTGTTTGTTTTGATTTTTTTCATAAACAGAGTCCTGTGGTAGGCTCTTCTCACAGGCATTGGGCAATTGTTTCCCCGTTTATGCTATTATAAATGGTACTGCTATAAACATGGATTTGTGAATTTATTACTGTGCTGTGTTTGCTTCAATTCTTTTTGAAATATTCCCTTCAGAGAGATAGCTGGGAAAAATAGAACCTCGAATCGGAGGCATCTGAAGTATCTCCATATTGATATCCACAGTGCTCACATTGGTGTGCAGTCCCACAAACAATCAGAACTTTTCCTTTCTTCCCACAGCCACATCAGTATTTGTCATTGTTTCATTTCCTGATAGCAAGCTCTGTTTCTGGGGAGAGGTGGAATACCAACGTTGTTTCCATCTGCATGTCTCAGAAGACCAGAGATGTGGAAAGCTTTCTTTCTGATGTTTATTTCTGTCTTTTCCTTCATGATCTGAGAAATACCTTTTCATTTCAGATGCCCATTTCTGAATCAGGTCTTTATAATTGGTGCCCTGATTTTTTTAATGCTCCTTCTGTATTCTAGATAATAGTCCTAGGTCTCAGGTGCTTGTGATAAAATGTTTTCACATAGTGTATGTTGACTTTTAACTCTGTTGCTTGTTTCGGTTGGTGTGCAGAGGATTTGTAATATGATGAGATCCCACTTATTGATTTTTTTTGCTGTTCCCGTGCTTGTGAAGATTCCTTCAGAAAGTCTTTTCCTATGCCAGCGTTTTAGAGTGTTATGCCTAACTCACCTTCCACTAACTTTATTATTTCTTTGTGAAGGTTTATATCATTCATCCACTTGGATTTCAGTTTAGTGCATGTTGAGATTTAAGAGACTAACTCTAATCTTTGGCCAGAACAAATACATGTTTTTGCAACATGATTTATTAAGTGGCTACAGTACTTCCACAGAGCATGGTTATCTTGTTTTATTTTTTGTATTACTAAATATTGTTTCATATTGTTGGAATTCATTAGGATGTGGTGCAAGTATAATTATGACTGCCATCTCTTTCCCTTCAATTTTTCAGTACTCTGCTTGTCTTTATTGCTCTTAATCAGATTTGTTTTGAAAATTACTTTGCTGGGAAAAAGTGAATACCCCAGTATTTCTCTGGGACCCTGCCACCTAGAACTCTATTCCAACACTTTCACTTTCTTCCCTTATGTTTATTTTACCCTGGGTATCTTTCTTGTGTACAACACATTGCCATGTTTTGATTCTGAATCAATTGGTTCAGTCTATTTCTCTTGATGGGTGAATTGATGATATTGACACTGGTGATCATAACTG
>NW_022900972.1:0-4993 GCF_012274545.1 Fukomys damarensis | reverse complement strand
TTTTTTTGGTAGACTGATTTTGAGATACTTCAGTTTGAGGTTGCTATTGTGAATGGAATTGTTTTCCAATTTTCTGTCTCTGTGAGTCCATAATTGGTGTACAGTAGGCTGTTGACCTATGAGTGATGACCTTGTATCAAGGTGTGCTGATGAAAGTGTCAGTTAAGTTCAGAAATCATGGATCACCTGGATGCAGTCTACAGAAAGGGCCTATTTTAAAATTGCACTCTCCTTTCATTTTTGTTATAAAATTTTTTGTATATGTTGATACAAATTTCTTATCCAGTGAAAAGTAGGCATATATATTCTAGTATTACTGGTTTGACATGAATTATATTTTGTCAGTTTTTTATTCTTTATCAGCATAGAATCATGCGGCACATACAGTATGTTGATGCAGTATCAGTGCGGTGTCAGTATCAGTGCGGTGTGGATGGATATCTGGTATGATTCAAAGATTGAGACCTTATAAATAGGAACGCTAAAAACATGAATGTGAATGTGAACATACCAGTAGAGTATGATGTCTTTAATGATGAAAAGCATAAATACTCCCCAGGAAATCTTTTCACTTGCATGATTTTGAAACTACTGTTTACTTAAGGTTTCAACAGACATACAGATCAATTAACCTGAGCAACCACAAGGGTTCTCAAGCTGAGTAGCTATAATGTCAGAAGGGACTTGTCTACTAGCAATTAATCTGTCAAACTGTTCACAGATTTTTTTCTTGTAGTGAGGTTTCTATATACTTGGTGTGATGCCAAAAATCCATAACTTCAGAAGCTACCCCAAAACAAAACAAAACAACAACAAAATAACAAACACACTGAAATGAAAATAAACTGTTTTCTTTCTTTTCTTTGAAATAGAAATACTGGTATAGAGTACATGAATACAAGATTAAATAATTGGAGAGTATCCCACATATCTATTTACTATTTATAATGCAAAATGAGAAAAATATAATTTTTGAGGACCAAATGAATGGAATATATGAAATTCACATATTTGTTTATAATATTTAACATAAATGGAGTGAGTGAATCATAATTTCAATACTTACAATATTATAATATTGTTATTTTATAAGAATATAAATGATGGATATGTGCTGTAAAATGAGACAGTCCATTTCTATCATTGCATTCCATTTTGTTTTTGCCCAAATCCATTTGTTTTGGAAATGGGAGTTCATGCTACATGAATCCTATGCAGTATATCAAAATGGACTGTGACAGTTTGAAATTTTTGAGCTTTCAAGAAGTTTCTGTAAATGTACCGTCTCCTTTTGAACACCAATAACTACACTATGATCTTATGTTATACGCATTAGTACTTCATTTATTTTAGGATTATTGAAAACTATACAATGAGCCAGCATCTGGTCTATGTTGGAGAATGACCCATGAGCATCCAAAAAGAATTTTTATTGTAATTATGTGGAGTGGTTCAATCTATCATCTTCAGTTAATTACTTATATTAAAAATTTTGCTTCACTTTTAGTATTACATTGCTGATTTTTTTATCCACATGATTGTCCAATTATAAGGGTGTTATATTTTTGGTCCCTGGAAAATTTCTATTTAAACTCATTGCATTTTTTGTATTACTAAATATTGTTTCATATTGTTGGAATTCATTAGGATGTGGTGCAAGTATAATTATGACTGCCATCTCTTTCCCTTCAATTTTTCAGTACTCTGCTTGTCTTTATTGCTCTTAATCAGATTTGTTTTGAAAATTACTTTGCTGGGAAAAAGTGAATACCCCAGTATTTCTCTGGGACCCTGCCACCTAGAACTCTATTCCAACACTTTCACTTTCTTCCTTTATGTTTATTTTACCCTGGGTATCTTTCTTGTGTACAACACATTGCCATGTTTTGATTCTGAATCAATTGGTTCAGTCTATTTCTCTTGATGGGTGAATTGATGATATTGACACTGGTGATCATAACTGATATTCATAGACTTAACTTTATCGTGTTATTTTTTCTTTTGTTGGGTCTTTTATATTTTCACCCTCTACCTTTACTTTCTTGCCTTGCACAATTGATTTACTCTGTTGGTACTCATGGTGTTTCGAACTCCATTGTCTCCTTCCAAGAAATTGTTTCGTTTTTTGTTTTGTTTTGTTTTTAGTGCTGGTTTTTGAATTAATGAAATTTCACAGGACTTCTTTCTCATGGTAGCATCTGATTTCCCCATCCATTTTGAAAGAGAGTTGTTCAAAGTTTATTATCCTAGATTGGAATTTGTTTTATTTTTGGGCTCGAAATACCTCCCTGCAAGCTCTCCTTGACCTAAATGTTTGTATTGAAATGTCTGCTGTGATGCTGTTGGGCTTTCATTTGCATGTGTTGTGTTTCTTTTATAAAACTGCTGTAGTAGTTTGTTCTTCTGTTGGCTTGCTATGTTGTTAAGCAGGTTACATCTAGGTGTAGGTGATATTATTTATGAGGGCTACTGGGACTCATGCATGAATTATATATCTGTATGTCAAGTTTTTCAAAATTTGTTACAAAGTTTTCATCATTTATTGGTATACACAATTCTTAAGTCATTAGTACTTTGTCCAGATTCATCATGGATTCCTCTGTCTTATCTTACTCCTCTTTGAATAATGTAATAATTGTTGGATCAAAGAAGCATGATCCCTTACATATTTGTTTATTGAGTTTATTGGTATATTTTAGGGTTACATTACAATCACATTCATTATTGGGATCTTGTAACTTTAGGTGACAGTTCTCCTTTCACATTTGTTTCCCTTGTACTTGTCAACCCTTCACACCTGCTGCCCATTTACAATTATTTTATTTCCATGTTTTCATTTTGTCAAATTTTTTCCCCTTATGATCTTTCCCCTACCCTTTCCATTTTACTTCCACTTTAGCACATTTCTTCCTGTTTCACATGACTTCTTACCTCATTAGGATCTTGTGGACTATTTTAGCTTTTCACACCAGAGGAACTCTTTGGTATTTACATGTGTGTGCTTATTAATTTCCCTTAGCAGTATGTCAATATGTCTCAATTTTCCTAAGAATGAATCAAATTTCTCATTATTTTTTGTTGCAGTTGTTGTTGGGGTGTATGGGTGATTGTACTCGGGTCCTTGCACTTGCAAGGCTGACTACTGAACTGATGTGCTGAATCCCCAGCCCTTGATTTTGCATTCCCTATGGTGAAATAAAAGAGAGCTCTGTTTTTATGGTCATTGACTGCAATCCAATTATCTTTATCTGAAATTCTATCTACACATTGAGTCATCGGGCAGTGCAAATTTTCAAGTGAGTTTTCATCTCCTGGGTATGTGTTTGGCACTTTTTTGTCAATTCCATTTCTTTCATATGTTGGGCATTCATGACATCCAGTTCTTTCTTCCTGGGACTTCATGCCTTCTATCATGGTGCTGACTTCATTAATATTTTAATCACTTTCTCTTCTAGAACCTCTAAACCTGTCCTCCATAGAGCTCTCAGTCTGCTCTCTCTTTTCCTTTGGACATTTTTCTGCTTTACTTTTTCTATACCTTGATTGATCGATTTTGTGACCTTCTGTACTATGGTGTGTTGGAGGTTATCAGTATGGTCTATCTAATTTCCCAAAGAGTTTGCTTTCAGTGACCAGCAAATGTGTCTTTGTGTATTGCATAAATGTTTTCTCATTTTTACATTTGTTCTTGTGCTGCTCCTGTGAAAATACTGGTTTTGTACTTTGACCTTTCTGACATATCTACTCTTTAGATTTTGAGTCAAATGACTCAGGAACGGTGTCATTTTCAGAATATCAGAAAGGAGAACTCATTAAATCAATCAAACACTTTATCACTATATATTCAAGAATCAAACCTATAAGTGTAAGTGAAGCTTAAAAATATACCATTAGATATACTTATTAATCTACAAAGTTTAAACGTGAGAATTCAATCAAAATTGAGGAGTAGGCCAAAATATTTTTATGCTGAATCAACATTTTAGTAGATATACTTTGACCTTTAACAGGGAATTGAATAGGGTTGAAGATTTAGCTCAGCATTTTGGTGGCCTGTCTTGCAAGCACAAGGACAATAGTTCAACTGCAGTACCTCCCAGCCCAAATAAAGGAGAGATTGAAATAGAATTGGAGAAGAAGTATATTTAGTGTCAAAAATTGGAGAAGGGCTCTGGTGAAGACAGAGTAACCACAAGGTCTGTGCCTCCTTGAGGCGATTGCTGAAGACAAGAGGGCAAGACTGCAAGAAGCAAGAGAAGAATCCAGTACTGAAGAGCAACTGTTTCATCGCAATGAATGACATGTGAATGAGGAAAAACAAGAGAAGAACAAGTGAAAATGACATTGGAATTGAAACAAGAGTAACAGCCATGAAGTATAATATGGGGCGTGTTACTGAGTGGGACAAAGAAGAGAGAAAAAAGAAAGAATTTTCAGAATGGCAAGAGGAAAAGAAAGCAGGAAAATGATGTGAAGAGGCTCCTTCAGGGACTATCACCCCTGTCACAATGGGAGAGGCAATGTGCGCAATGAAGTCATTTAGTCTGAACTAGCCAGTGGCAGCCGCTGAAGATTCAGGCTGAATTCAGACGAGAAGGCCAAATGGATCTTCCTCACTTCCTATGGGGTTGAACACCACCAGGTTTCACTTATGTTACTCTTCTCTCTCCTGTTTTCTCTCTACATACAATTAAACTCTTTTCGTCTCTATTTTGTGTGTTGCATAAAAGAGAATTCACATGAATTTAGTTTCAATATATCAAGTAAGGCACTATACCTTTAAATTTCAGATCCATCCAATATTCTCCGAATGGCGTGATTGAGTACATAAATCTATAGCCCTATGCAGTATGGGTGCAATGTGGAATGCTATCTGTGATATTTCAACCATTCTGCTATTGTACATAGTACTGCTCTAAACAAGAATGTACACATACCCATAAAGTGTGATGGCTTTAACTCTTAAAGGCATCTATCACAAGGCAAGAGGTAA
>NW_022900971.1:15074-16481 GCF_012274545.1 Fukomys damarensis | reverse complement strand
TGCCAGGCAGAGAACTTCAAACAAAATGAATACTGTTTTACTTCATATAAGGTTTGGACTTCAATGGTAAAATCACAGCCTTGCAGCACCTTTCTCTGTGGAGCACTTCACATTCATGAAACTGACCGCTTTCCATTTAAAGGCCTAAGCGGCGAGAGAAGCTGTTTCCCGGCGAAAACTGCACTTTAAGCCGCAGAAGCCCTCTGCAGAGAGAGTTTGTGTTCTAACGTCAAATTGAACCTATCCCCAAGTATACAGAGTTCTGGAGGCTTGTGTGCACTCAGAGCTGCTAGGCACTCTCTTAGGCCTGAAGGGCTTCTCTGCTAAAAGTGCCTCACAATAGTGTTTCAATCTCTGCCCGGCAGAGACCTACAAACAAAAAGGAATACAGTTGTGCTCCACATAAGAGGTGGACTTCACTGGTAAACTCACAGAGTTGCAGCACCTTTATCTGTGGAGTACTTCACATTCATGAAACTGACTGCTTTCGGTTTAAATGGCTAAGCAGCGAGAGAAGCTGTTTCCTGGGGAAAACTGCACTTTAAACTGCAAAGCCCTCTGCAATGTGCGTTTGTGTTTTAACGTCAAACTGAAACTATCAACAAGTATATAGAGTACTGGAGGCTTGTGTGCACTCAAACCTGCTAGACACTCTCTTAGGAGTGAAGGGCTTCTCTGCTAAAAGTGCCTCACAACAGTGTTGCAATCTCTGCCATGCAGGGACTTACAAACAAAAAGGAATACAGTTGTACTCCACATAAGAGGTGGACTTCACTGGTAGACTCACAGAGTTGCAGCACCTTTCTCTGTGGAGTACTTCACATTCATGAAACTGTTTGCTTTCGCTTTAAACGGCTAACTGGCGAGAGAAGCTGTTTCACGTGGAAAACTGTACTTCAATCCGCCGAAGCCCTCTGCAAAGTGCTTTTGTCTTCTAACGTCAAACTGAACCTATCCCCAAGTATACAGAGTTCTGGAGGCTTGTGTGCACTCAGAGATGCTAGGCACTCCCTTAGGCCTGAAGGGCTTCTCTGCTAAAAGTGCCACACAACAGTGTCTCAATCTCTGCCAGGCAGAGACCTACAAACAAAAAGCAATAGAGTTGTACTCCACATAAGATGTTGACTTCACTGGTAAACTCAGAGAGATGCAGCACCTTCCTCTGTGGAGTACTTCACATTCATGAAACTGACTGCTTTTGCTTTAAATGGGTAAGCGGCGAGAGAAGCTGTTTCCCGGGGAAAACTGCACTTTATACGGCAAAAGCCCTCTGCAAAGTGCGTTTGTGTTCTAACGTGAAATTGAACCTATCCCCAAGCATACAGAGTTCTGGAGGCTTGTGTGCACTCATAGCTGCTAGGCACTCTCTTAGGCCTGAAGGGCTTCTCTGCTAAAAGTGCCTCACAA
>NW_022900971.1:13664-14846 GCF_012274545.1 Fukomys damarensis | reverse complement strand
GCGTTTGTGTTCTAACATCAAACTGAACCAACCTATCCCCAAGTATACAGAGTACTGGAGGCTTGTGTGCACTCATAGCTGCTAGGCACTCTCTTAGGACTGAAGGGCTTCCTGCCAAATGTGCCTCACAACAGTGTTTCAATCTCTGCCAGGCAGAGACGTACAAACAAAAAGGAATACAGTTGTGCTCCACATAAGAGGTGGACTTCACTGGTAAACTCACAGATTTGCAGCACCTTTCGATGTGGAGTGCTTCACATTCATGAAACTGACCGCTTTCGCTTTGAACGGCTAAGCGGCAAGAGAAGCTGTTTCCCGGGGAAAACTGCACTTTAAACCGCAGAAGCCCTCTGCAAATTGCCTTTGTGTTCTAATGTCAAACTGACCCTCTCCCCAAGTATACAGAGTTCTGGAGGCTTGTGTGTACTCAGAGCTGCTAGGCACTCTCTTAAGCCTGAAGGGCTTCTCTGCTAAAAGTGCCTCACAACAGTGTTTCAATTTCTGCCAGGCAGAGAACTACAAACAAGAAGGAATACAGTTGTACTCCAGAAAAGAGGTGGAATTCACTGGCAAACTCACAGAGTTGAAGCACCTTTCTCTGTGCAGTACTTCACATTTATGAAACAGACCGCTTTCGCTTTAAACGGCTAAGCAGCGAGAGAAGCTGTTTCCCAGGGAAAACTGCAGGTTAAACCCCAGAAGCCCTCTGCAAAGTGCATTTCTGTTCTAACGTCAAACAGAACTTATGCCAAAGTATACAGAGTACCTGAGGCTTGTGTGCACTCATAGCTGCTAGGCACTCTCTTAGGACTGAAGGTCTTCTCTGCTAAAAGTGCCTCACCACAGTGTTTCTATCTCTGCCAGGCAGAGACATACAAACAAAAAGGAATACAGGTGTGCTCCACATAAGAGGTGGACTTCACTGTTAAACTCACAGGGTTGCAGCACCTTTGTCTGTGGAGTACTTCACATTCACGAAACTGACCGCTTTCGCTTCAAACGGCTAAGAGGCGAGAGAAGCTGTTTCCCGAGGAAAACTGCACTTTAAACAGCAAAAGCCCTCTACAAAGTGCGTTTGTCTTCTAATGTCAAACTGAACCTATCCCCAACATGCTGAGTTCTGGAGGCTTGTGTGCACTCAGAGCTGCTAGGCACTCTCTTAGGCCTGAAGGGCTTCTCTGC
>NW_022900971.1:12730-13171 GCF_012274545.1 Fukomys damarensis | reverse complement strand
GCACTTTAAACGGCTGAAGCCCTCGGCAAAGTGCGTTTGTGTTCTAACGTCAAACTGAAGCTATCCCCAAGTATAAAGAGTTCTCGAGGCTTGTGTGCACTCAGAGCTGCTAGGCACTCCCTTAGGCCTGAAGGGCTTCTCTGCTAAAAGTGCCTCACAACAGTGTTTCAATCTCTGCCCGGCAGAGACCTACAAATAAAAAGGAATACAGTTGTGCTCCACATCAGAGGTGGACTTCACTGGTAAACTCACAGAGTTGCAGCACCTTTCTCTGTGGAGTACTTCACATTCATGAAACTCACCGCTTTCGCTTTAAATGGCTAAGCAGCGAGAGAAGCTGTTTCACATGGAAAACGGCACTTCACACCGCAGAAGCCCTCTGCAAAGTGCTTTTGTCTTCTAATGTCAAACTGAACCTATCCCCAAGTATACAGAGTTCTG
>NW_022900971.1:8576-12458 GCF_012274545.1 Fukomys damarensis | reverse complement strand
CCAAAACCAAATGGAATACAGTTGCTCTCCACATAAGAGGTGGACTTCACTGGTAAACTCACAGAGTTGCAGGACCTTTCTCTGTGGAGTGCTTCACATTCATGAAACGGACCACTTTCGCTTTAAATGGCTAAGCGGCAAGAGAAGCTGTTTCCCAGGGAGAACTGCACTTTAAACCCCAGAAGAACTCTGCAAAGTGTGTTTGTCTTCTAATGTCAAACTGAACCTATCCCCAATATACTGAGTTCACTGGTAAACTCACAGAGTTGCAGGACCTTTCTCTGTGGAGTGCTTCACATTCATGAAACGGACCACTTTCGCTTTAAATGGCTAAGCGGCAAGAGAAGCTGTTTCCCAGGGAGAACTGCACTTTAAACCCCAGAAGAACTCTGCAAAGTGTGTTTGTCTTCTAATGTCAAACTGAACCTATCCCCAATATACTGAGTTCTGGAGGCTTGTGTGCACTCAGAGGTGCTAGGCACTCTCTTAGAAATGAAGGGCTTCTCTGCCAAAAGTGCCTCACAACAGTGTTTCAATCTCTGCCAGGCAGAGACCTACAAACAAAAAGGTATACAGTTGTACTTCACATAAGAGGTGGACTTCACTGGCAAACTCACAGAGTTGCAGGATCTTTCTCTGTGGAGTGGTTCACATTCATGAAACTGACCGCTTTCGCTTTAAACGGCTAAGCATCGAGAGAAGCTGTTTCCCTTGGAAAACTGCACTTTAAACCCCAGAAGCCGTCTGCAAAGTGCGTTTCTGTTCTAACGTCAAACAGAACCTATGCCAAAGTATACAGAGTACTGGAGGCTTGTGTGCACTCAGAGCTGCTAGGCACTCACTTAGGACTGAAGGTCTTCTCTGCTAAAAGGGCCTCACCACAGTGTTTCTATCTCTGCCAGGCAGAGACGTACAAACAAAAAGGAATACAGTTGTGCTCCACATAAGAGGTGGACTTTACTGTTAAACTCACAGAGTTGCAGCACCTTTTTCTGTGGAGTACTTCACATTCATGATACTGACAGCTTTCGCTTTAAACGGCTAAGCGGCGAGAGAAGCTGTTTCCCGGGGAAAACTGCACTTTAAACTGCAAGAAGCCCTCTGCAGAGTGCGTTTGTGTTCTAACGTCAAAATGAACCTATCCCCAAGTATACAGAGTTCTGGAGGCTTAAGTGCACTCAGAGCTGCTAGGCACTCTCTTAGGCCTGAAGGGCTTCTCTGCTAAAAGTGCCTCACAAGAGTGTTTCAATCTCTGCCAGGCAGAGACCTACAAACAAGAAGGAATACAGTTGTACTCCACATTGCATGTGGACTTCACTGGTAAACTCACAGAGTTGCCGCACCTTTGTCTGTGGAGTACTTCACATTCACGAAACGGACCGCTTTCGCTTTAAACGGCTAAGCAGCGAGAGAAGCTGTTTCAGTATGAAAACTGCACTTTAAACCGCTAAAGGCCTCTGCAAAGTGCTTTTGTGTTCCAACTTCCAACTGAACCTATCCCCAAATATACAGACTTCCGGAGGCTTGTGTGCACTCTGAGCTGCTAGGCACTCTCTTAGGCCTGAAGAGCTTCTCTGCTAAAAGTGCCTCACAACAGTGTTTCAGTCTCTGCCAGGCAGAGACCTACAAACAAAAAGGCATACAGTTGTACTCCACATAAGATGTTGACTTCACTGGTAATCTCACAGTGTTGCGGCACCTTTCCCTGTGGAGTACTTCACATTCATGATATTGACCGCATTCGCTTTAAATGGCTAAGCAGCGAGAGAAGCTGTTTCCTGGGGAAAACTGCACTTTAACCCCCAGGAGCCCTCTGAAAAGTGCGTTTGTGTTCTAACGTCAAACTGAACCTATCTCCAATTATACAGAATACTGCAGGCTTGTGTGCACTCATAGCTGCTAGGCACTCTCTTTGGCCTGAAGGGCTTCTCTGCTAAAAGTGCCTCACAACAGTGTTTCAATCTCTGCCAGGCAGAGACCTACAAACAAAAAGGAATTCAGTTGTCCTCCCCATAAGAGGTTGACATCACTGGTAAACAAACAGAGTTGCAGCACCTTTCTCTGTGGAGCGCTTCACATTCATGTAACTGACTGCTTTCACTTTAAACGGCTGAGTGGCGAAACAAGCTGTTTCCTAGGGAAAACTGCACTTTAAACCGCAGAAGGCCTCTGCAAAGTGCGTTTGTGTTCTAACATCAAACTGAACCTATATAAAATTATACAGAGTTCTGGAGGCTTGCGTGCACTCATAGCTGCTAGGCACTCTCCTAGGACAGAAGGGCTTCCTGCTAAAAGTGCCTCATAACAGTGTTTCAATCTCTGCCACGCAGAGACGTACAAACAAAAAGGAATACGGTTGTGCTCCACATAACAGGTGGACTTCACTGGTAAACTCACAGAGTTGCAGCACCTTTCTCTGTGGAGTGCTTCACATTCATGAAACTGACCGCTTTCGCTTTGAACGGCTAAGCGGCAAGAGAAGCTGTTTCCCGGGGAAAACTGCATTTTTAACAACAGAAGCCCTCTGCAAAGTGTGTTTGTGTTCTAACGTCAAACTGCACCTATCCCCAAATATACAGAGTTCTGGAGGCTTGTGTGCACTCAGAGCTGCTAGGCACTCTCTTAGTCCTGAAGATCTTCTCTGCTAAAAGAGCCTCACAACAGTGTTTCAACCTCTGGCAGGCAGAGGCCTAGAAACAAAAAGGAATACAGTTGTACTTCACATAAGAGGTGGACCTCACTGGTAAACTCACAGAATTACAGCAGCTTTCTCTGTGGAGTGCTTCACATTCACGAAACTGACCGCTTTAGCTTTAAACGGCTAGGGGCAAGAGAAGCTGTTTCCCAGGAAAACTGCATTTTAAACCGCAGAAGCCCTCTGCAAAGTACGTTTGTGTTCTAACGTCAAACTGAACCTATCCCAACTGTAGAGTTCTGGAGGCTTGTGTGCACTCAGAGCTGCTAGGCGCTCTCTTAGGCCTGAGGGGCTTCTCTGCTGAAAGTGCCTCACAACAGTGTTTCAATCTCTGCCAGGCAGAGACCTACAAACAAAATGGAATACAGTTGCACTCCATATAAGAGGTGGAAATCAATGGTAAACTCACAGGGTTGCAGCACCTTTCTGTGTGGAGTACTTCACATTCATGAAACTGACCGCATTCGCTTTAAAGGGCTAAGCGGTGCGAGAAGCTGTTTCCCGGGGAAAACGGCACTTTAAACAGCAGAAGTCCTCTGCAAAGTGCGTTTGTGTGCTAACGTCAAACTGAACCTATCCCCAAGTCTACAGAATTCTGGGGGATTGTGTGCACTCATACCTGCTAGGCACTCTCCTAGGACAGAAGGGCTTCCTGCTAAAAGTACCTCATAACAGTGTTTCAATCTCTGCAGGCACAAACCTACAAACAAAAAGGAATAGAGTTGCACTCCACATAAGAGGTGGACTTCGCTGGTAAACTCACAGAGTTGCAGCACCTTTCTCTGTGCAGTACTTCACATTCATGAAACTGACCGCTTTCACTTTAAAAGGGGCTAAGAGGCGAGAGAAGGTGTTTCCCGGGGAAAACGGCATTTTAAACCACAGAAGCCTTCTGCAAAGTGCGTTTGTGTTCAAACTTCCAACTGAACCTATCCCCAAGTATACAGACTTCCGGAGGCTTGTGTGCACTCTGAGGTGCTAGGCACTCTCTTAGGCCTGAAGAGCTTCTGTGCTAAAAGTGCCTCACAACAGTGTTTCAGTCTCTGCCAGGCAGAGACCTACAAACAAAAAGGAATACAGTTGTACTCCACCTAAGATGTTGACTTCACTGGTAAACTCACAGATTTGCAGCACCTTTCTCTGGGGAGTACTTCACATTCCTGAAACTGACCGCTTTCCCTTTAAAC
>NW_022900971.1:0-7855 GCF_012274545.1 Fukomys damarensis | reverse complement strand
TTCGCTTTAAATGGCTAAGCAGCGAGAGAAGCTGTTTCCTGGGGAAAGCTGTACTTTAAACTGCCAAGCCCTCTGCAATGTGCATTTGTGTTCTAACGTCAAACTGAAACTACCAACAAGTATATAGAGTACTGGAGGCTTGTGTGCACTCAAAGCTGCTAGGCCCTCTCTTAGGAGTGAAGGGCTTCTCTGCTAAAAGTGCCTCACAACAGTGTTTCAATCTCTGCCAGGCAGAGACCTACAAAAAAAAAGGAATACAGTTGTACTCCACATAAAAGGTTGACTTCACTGGTAAACTCAGTGAGTTGCAGCACCTTTCTCTGTGGAGTACTTCACTTTCATGAAACTGACCGCTTTCGCTTTGAACGGCATTGCAGCGAGAGAAGCTGTTTCCTGGGGTAAACTGTGCTTTAAACCCCAGAAGCGCTCTGCAAAGTGCGTTTGCCTTCTAACATCAAACTGAACCTATCCCCAAGTACACAGAGTTCTGGAGGGTTGTGTGCACTCTGAGCTGCTATTCACTCTCTTAGGCCTAAGGGCTTCTCTGCTAAAAGTGCCTCACAACAGTGTCTCAATCTCTGCCAGGCAGAGACCTACAAACAAAAAGGAATACAGTTGTACTCCACATAAGATTTTGACTTCACTGGTAAACTCACAGAGTTGCAGCACCTTTCTCTGTGGAGTACTTCACATTCATGAAACTGACCGCTTTTGCTTTAAATGGCTAAGCGGCAAGAGAAGCTGTTTCCCAGGGAAAACTGCACTTTAAAACACAGAAGACCTCTGCAAAGTGTGTTTGTGTTCTAAGATCAAACTGAACCTTTCCCCAAGTATACAGAGTTCTGGAGGCTTGTGTGCACTCAGAGCTGCTAGGCACTCTCTTAGGACTGAAGGACTTGTCTGCTAAAAGTGCCTCCCAACTGTGTTTCAATCTCTGCCAGGCAGAGACTTACAAACAAAAAGGAATACAGTTGTACTTCACATAAGAGGTTTGACTTCACTGGCAAACTCACAGAGTTGCAGGACCTTTCTCTGTGGAGTGCTTCACATTCATGAAACTGACCGCTTTCGCTTTAAACGGCTAAGCAGCGAGAGAAGCTGTTTCCCGGGAAAACTGCACGTTAAACCGCTGAAGCCCTCTGCAAAGAGCGCTTGTGTTCTAACGTCAAAGTGAACCTATCATCAAGTATACAGAGTTCAGGAGGTTTGTGTGCACTCAGAGCTGCTAGGCCCTCCCTTAGGCCTGAAGAGCTTCTCTGCTAAAAGGGCCTCACAACAGTGTTTCAATCTCTGCCAGGTAGAGACCTACAAACAAAAAGGACTACAGTTGTACTCCCCATAAGAAGTGGACTTCACTGGTAAACTCACAGAGTTGCAGGACCTTTCTCTGTGGAGTACTTCACATTCACGAAACCGACCGCTTTCGCTTTAAACGGCTAAGCAGCGAGAGAAGCTGTTTCCCGGGAAAACTGCACGTTAAACCGCTGAAGCCCTCTGCAAAGAGCGCTTGTGTTCTAACGTCAAAGTGAACCTATCATCAAGTATACAGAGTTCAGGAGGTTTGTGTGCACTCAGAGCTGCTAGGCCCTCCCTTAGGCCTGAAGAGCTTCTCTGCTAAAAGGGCCTCACAACAGTGTTTCAATCTCTGCCAGGTAGAGACCTACAAACAAAAAGGACTACAGTTGTACTCCCCATAAGAAGTGGACTTCACTGGTAAACTCACAGAGTTGCAGGACCTTTCTCTGTGGAGTACTTCACATTCACGAAACCGACCGCTTTCGCTTTAAACGGCTAAGCAGCGAGAGAAGCTGTTTCCCGGGAAAACTGCACGTTAAACCGCTGAAGCCCTCTGCAAAGAGCGCTTGTGTTCTAACGTCAAAGTGAACCTATCATCAAGTATACAGAGTTCAGGAGGTTTGTGTGCACTCAGAGCTGCTAGGCCCTCCCTTAGGCCTGAAGAGCTTCTCTGCTAAAAGGGCCTCACAACAGTGTTTCAATCTCTGCCAGGTAGAGACCTACAAACAAAAAGGACTACAGTTGTACTCCCCATAAGAAGTGGACTTCACTGGTAAACTCACAGAGTTGCAGGACCTTTCTCTGTGGAGTACTTCACATTCACGAAACCGACCGCTTTCGCTTTAAACGGCTAAGCGACCAGAGAAGCTGTTTCCCGGGAAAACTGCACGTTAAACCGCTGAAGCCCTCTGCAAAGAGCGCTTGTGTTCTAACGTCAAAGTGAACCTATCATCAAGTATACAGAGTTCTGGAGGTTTGTGTGCACTCAGAGCTGCTAGGCACTCTCTTAGGCCGGATAGGCTTCTCTGCTAAAAGTGACTCACAACAGTGTCTCAATCTCTGCCAGGAAGAGACCTACAAACAAAAAGGAATACAGTTGCACTCCACATATGATGTTGACTTAACTGGTAAACTCACAGTGTTGCGGCACATTTATCTGTGGAGTACTTCACATTCATGAAACTGACCGCTTTCGCTTTAAACGGCTCAGCAGCAAGAGAAGCTGCTTCCCCGGGAACACTACACTTTAAACCCCAGAAGCCCTCTGCAAAGTGCATTTTTATTCTAACGTCAAACAGAATCTATCCCCAAGTATACAGAATACTGGAGGCTTGTGTGCACTCAGAGCTGGTAGGCACTCTCTTAGGCCTGAAGGGCTTCTGTGCTAAAACTGCCTCACAACAGTGTTTCAATCTCTGCCAGGCAGAGACCTATCAACAAAAAGGAATACAGTTGTGCTCCACATAAGAGGTGGACATCACTGGTAAACTCACAATGTTGCGGCACCTTTCTCTGTGGAGTACTTCAAATTCATGAAACTGACCGCTTTCACTTTAAACGGCTAAGCAGCGAGAGAAGCTGTTTCCCTGGGAAAACTACACTTTAAACCCCAGAAGCCCTCTGCAAAGTGTGTTTGTGTTCTAAAGTCAAACAAAACCTATGCCAAAGTGTACAGAGCACCGGAGGCTTGTGTGCACTAATATCTGCTAGGCACTCTCTTAGGACTGAAGGTATTCTCTGCTAAAAGTGCCTCACAACAGTGTTTCTATCTCTGCCAGACAGAGACGTACAAACAAAAAGGAATACAGTTGTGCTCCACGTAAGAGGTGGACTTCACTGGTAAACTCACAGAGTTGCAGCACGTTTCTGTGTGGAGTATTTCACATTCGTGAAACTGACAGCTTTCGCTTTAAAAGGCTAAGCGGCGAGAGAAGCTGTTTCCCGGGGAAAAGGGCACTTTAAACCGCAGAAGCCCTCTGCAGAGTGCGTTTGTGTTCTAACGTCAAACTGAACCTATCCCCAAGTATACAAAGTTCTGGAGGCTTGTGTGCACTCAGAGCTGCTAAACTCTCTTTGGACTGAAGGGCTTCTCTGCCAAAAGTGCCTCACAACAGTGTTTCAAACTCTGCCAGGCAGAGACCTACAAAGAAAAAGGAATACAGTTGTGCTCCACATAAGAGGTGGACTTCACTGGTAAACTCAGTGCGTTGCAGCACCTTTCTCTGTGGAGTACGTCACATTCATTAAACTGACCGCTTTCGATTTAAACGGCTAAGCGGTGAGAGGAGCTGTTCCCCAGGAATGCTGCACTTTTAACCGCAGAAGCCATCTGCAAAGTGCGTTTGTGTTCCAAGGTCAAACTGAACCTATGCCCAAGTATACAGAGTTCTGGAGGCTTGTGTGCACTCAGAGCTGCTAGACACTCTCTTAGGCCTGAAGGGGTTCTGAGCTAAAACTGCCTCACAATAGTGTTTCAATCTCTTCCAGGCAGAGACCTACAAACAAAACGGAATACAGCTGTACTCCCCATAAGAGGTTGACATCACTGGCAAACTCCCAGAGTTGCAGCACCTTTCTCTGTGTAGCACTTCACATTCATGAAACTGACCGCTTTCACTTTAAATGGCTACGTGGAGAGAGAAGCTGTTTCCTAGGGAAAACTGCACTTAAAACCGCAGAAGCCCTCTGCAAAGTACGTTTGTGTTCTAACATCAAACTCAACCTACCCCAAGTATACAGAGTAGTGGAGGCTTGTGTGCACTCATAGCTGCTAGGCACTCTCTTAGGACTGAAGGTCTTCTCTGCTAAAAGTGCCTCACCACAGTGTTTCTATCTCTGCGAGGCAGAGACGTACAAACAAAAAGGAATACAGTTGTGCTCCACATAAGAGGTGGACTTCACTGGTAAACTCACAGAGTTGCAGCACCTTTCTCTGTTTTTTTGTTTGTGTTCTAATGTCAAACTGAACCTATCCCCAAGTATACAGAGTTCTGGAGGCTTTAGTGCACTCAGAGCTGCTAGGCACTCTCTTAGGCCTGAAGGGCTTCTCTGCTAAAAGTGCCTCACAGCAGTGTTTCAATCGCTGCCAGGCAGAGACCTACAAACAAGAAGGAATACAGTTGTACTCTACATTGCAGGTGGACTTCACTGGTAAACTCACAGAGTTGCAGCACCTTTCTCTGTGGAGTTTTTCACACTCATGAAACTGACAGCTTTTGCTTCAAACGGCTAAGTGACCAGAGAAGCTGTTTCCCGGGAAAGCTGCACTTTATACCGCAGAAGCCCTCTGCAAAGTGCGTCTGTGTTCTAACGTCAAACTGAACCTATCCCCAAGTATGCAGAGTTCTGGAGGCTTCTGTGCACTCAGAGCTGCTAGGCACTCTCTTAGGACTGAAGGGCTTCTCTGCTAAAAGTGCCTCACAACAGTGTTTCAATCTCTGCCAGGCAGAGACCTATCAACAAAAAGGAATACAGTTGTGCTAAATATAAGAGGTAGACATCACTGGTAAACTCACAGTGTTGCGGAACCTTTCTCTGTGGAGTACTTCACATTCATAAAACTGACCGCTTTAGCATTAAAACGGCTAAGCGGCGAGACAAGCTGTTTCCCGGAGAAAACTGCACTTTAAGCCGCAGAAGCCCTCTGAAGAGAGAGTTTGTGTTCTAACGTCAAGCTGAACCTATCCCCAAGTATACAGAGTTCTGGAGGCTTTAGTGCACTCAGAGCTGCTACCCACTCTCTTAGGCCTGAAGGTCTTCTCGGCTAAAAGTGCCTCACAACAGTGTTTCTATCTCTGCCAGACAGAGACATACAAAAAAAACGGAACACAGTTGTGCTCCACATAAAAGGTGGATTTCACTGGTAAACTCACAGAGTTGCAGCACCTTTCTCTGTGGAGTACATCACATTCATGAAACTCACTGCTTTCACTTTAAACGGCTAAGCGGCGAGAGAAGCTGCTTCCCTGGGAAAACTGCAGTTTAAGCCGCAGAAGCCCTCTCCAGAGAGAGTTTTTGTTCTAACGTCAAACTGAACCTATCCCCAAGTATACAGAGTTCTGGAGGCTTTAGTGCACTCAGAGCTGCTAGGCACTCTCTTAGGCCTGAAGGGCTTCTCTTCTAAAAGTGCCTCACAACAGTGTTTCAATCTCTGCCAGGCAGAGACCTACAAACAAAAAGGAGTACAGTTGTACTCCACATTGGAGGTGGACTTCACTGGTAAACTCACAGAGTTGCAGCACCTTTCTCTGTGGAGTACTTCACATTCATGAAACTGACCGCTTTCGCTTTAAACGGCTAAGCGGCGAGAGAAGCTGTTTCCCAGGGAAAACCGCACTTTAAACGGCAGAAGCCCTCTGCAGAGTGCGTTTGTGTTCTAACGTCAACCTGAATCTATCCCAAAGTATACAGATTTCTGAAGGCTTGTGTGCACTCAGAGCTGGTAGGCACTCTCTTAGGTGAAGGGCTCATCTGCTAAAGTGCCTCAAAACAGTGTTTCAATCTCTGCCACGCGGAGACCTACAAACAAAAAGGAATACAGCTGTGCTCCACATAAGAGGTGGACTTCACTGTCAAACTCACAGAGCTGCAGGACCTTTCTCTGTGGAGTACTTCACATTCATGAAACTGACCGCTTTCGCTTTGAACGGCTAAGCGGAGAGAGCAGCTGTTTCCCGGGGAAAACTACACATAAAACCGCAAAAGCCCTCTGCAAAGAGCGTTTGTGTTCTAATGTCAAACTGAACCTATCCCCAATATACGGAGTTCTGGAGGCTTGTGTGCACTCAGAGCTGCTAGGCACTCTCTTAGGCCTGAAGGGCTTCTCTGCCAAAAGTGCCTCACAACAGTGTTTCAAACTCTGCCAGGCAGAGACCTACAAACAAAAAGGAATACAGTTGTCTTCCCCATAAGAGGTTGACATCACTGGCAAACTCACAGAGTTGCAGCACCTTTCTCTGTGCAGTGCTTCACGTTCATGAAACAGACCACTTTCCCTTTAAACGGCTAAGTAGCGAGGGAAGCTGTTTCCCGGGGAAAACTGCACTTTAAACCCCAGAAGCCCTCTGCAAAGTGCTTTTCTGTTCTAACGTCAAACAGAACCTATGCCAAAGTATACAGAGTACTGGAGGCTTGTGTGCACTCCTAGCTGCTAGGCACTCTCTTAGGACTGAAGGTCTTCTCTGCTAAAAGTGCCTCACCACAGTGTTTCTATCTCGGCCAGGCAGAGACGTACAAACAAAAAGGAATACAGTTGTGCTCCACATAAGAGGTGGACTTCACTGGTAAACTCACAGAGTTGCAGCACCTTTCTCTGTGCAGTGCTTCACGTTCATGAAACAGACCACTTTCCCTTTAAACGGCTAAGTAGCGAGGGAAGCTGTTTCCCGGGGAAAACTGCACTTTAAACCACAGAAGCCCTCTGCAGAGTGCGTTTGTGTTCTAACGTCAAACTGAACCTATCCCGAAGTGTACCGAGTTCTGGAAGCTTGTGTGTACTCAGAGCTGCTAGACACTCTCTTAAGCCTGAAGGGCTTCTCTGCTAAAAGTGCCTCACAGCAGTGTTTCAATCTCTAACAGGCAGAGCCGTACAAACAAGAAGGAATACAGTTGTACTCCACATAAGAGGTGGACTTCACTGTCAAACTCACAGAGTTGCAGTACCATTCTCTGTGGATTTCTTCACATTCATGATAGTGACCGATTTCGCTTTAAACGGCTAAGCGACCAGAGAAGCTGTTTCTCGGGAAAACTGCACTTTAAACCGCAGAAGCCCTCTGCAAAGTGCGTTTGTGTTCTAACGGCAAACTGAACCTATCATCAAGTACACAGAGTTCTGGAGGCTTGTGTGCACTCAGAGCTGCTAGGCACTCTCTAAAGCCTGAAGGGCTTCTCTGCTAAAAGTGCCTCACAACAGTGTCTAAATCTATGCCAGGCAGAGACCTACAAACAAAAAGGAATACAGTTGTACTCCACATAAGAGGTGGACTTCACTGGTAAACTCAGAGTTGCAGCACGTTTCTCTGTGGAGTACTTCACATTCATGAAACTGAACACTTTCGCTTTCAACGGATAAGCAGTGAGAGCAGCTGTTACCCGGGGAAAACTGCACTTTAATCCACAGAAGCCCTCTGCAAAGTTCGTTTCTGTTCTCACATCAAACAGAATCTGTACCCAAGTATACAGAGTTCTGGAGGCTTGTGTGCACTCAGACCTGCTAGGCACTCTCTAAGGCCTTAAGGGCTTCTCTGCTAAAAGTGCATCACAACAGCATTTCATTCTGTGCCAGGTGGAGACCTATAAACAAAAACAAATACAGTTGTACTCCCTACAAGAGGTGGACTTCACTGGTAAACTGACAGAGTTGCATCACCTTTCTCTGTGGAGTGCTTCACATTCATGAAACTGACTGCTTTCACTTTAAACAGCAAAGCAGCGAGAGAAGCTGTTTCCCAGGGAAAACTGCACTTTAAACCACAGAAGCCCTCTGCAAAGTGCGTTTGTGTTCTAACGTCAAACTGAACCTATCCCCAAGTATACAGAGTTCTGGAGGCTTGTGTGC
>NW_022900970.1:41181-89936 GCF_012274545.1 Fukomys damarensis | reverse complement strand
TACATTTTAGGGATACAGTACAGTTACATTCATTGTTGGGATCTTGTACCTCTTCATGACAAGCTTTGTTCTTATTTTCAGCTCTCAGTTCTTATTTATCTCTGATCACTTTTCTCTGACTGTGAATTCTGTACTTGTGTATGTCACATGAAAGTTGAGAAAGACAGGAAGACAGAGACTAGGTAAAGTAAAACAAAATAGGTGAAGAGGAATAGAATAGAGGAAATGAATATTGAAAAGAGTACAGCCTAGAAATAATAAAAATAAAGTAATAAAGTAAAAAAAAAGTTTTTGGTTTTTTTGTTTGTTTGTTTGTCTTTGTGCTTGCAAGGCAGGCAGCAGAACCACTGAACTAAATTCCTGGTCCTAAAAAAAAAAAAGAAAAAAAAATGAGAAAACAGGTTTTAAAAGTAGCAATATTTTCACAGAAACAGCTCACTCTGTAAGCATAAGCTTTATAATCACATAGTTTTTTAAAGTAGCAATGTAAGGGCTGATTTAGCTTAGTGGTTCTGCAGCCTGCCTTGGAAGTGTAAAGTCTGAATTTTGATCCCTGGTACCCACCCAAAAAGAAGCAATATAAAAAAGAAAAAAGTAAAGGTATATATATATATATATGGAGGGATTGGGAGGCCTGGAGAGGGAGAGAAAGAAACAATTGGAGATGACATAGAACCAGATATACAAGCAAGAAAACATATAAGCAACCCTGTGTGGCCACTATGCCATATAGCCAAAGTGTATAGACAGTTCCCTTCCTGCAGTAGTGTTAGTTCATTTTCAGGCAACCAAGCCAATTTCCTCTCTTGCCTGCATGCTGCTTAACTGCCTGCCTGGGAATTGGGAGGGCTGTCAGTTTCTTGGGCCCTGCTTCCTTGCTGCAAACCTTGCTTTGGGCATTAACTGCATTCTTTTGTTTCTGTTCCAAGATCTAACCACTTCAACTACTGAGCTAAATCCCTGGCTCACCAGATTGACTTTTTAAAGAGTTTTACAATAGGCAAAATTACAACACAATTTTTATTTTAAATCTATTAAATAAGATCTATGAAGAGAGCCCCTAACTGCAATCTTCCCTACATCAATCTTACTCACCTTTCCTTAGAAACACAGTGATATAAACAAAAAAGGGGGAATAGCTACATCTATAAGCTCAATTAGATTTTGTTACTTTCTCTTGTTACTTTCATTTAAATTTTTTAAATCCACTTAAGGAAAGGAAATATACTGCCTCAAAACTCTGTTGATACAGAGAAAAATCTACCATATTCTAGACACTAGTCTTGTCAAAGGATGTCCTAACTGAAAGGTAAATTACTCAGTACAGTTAATAATGTGAGACTCAAAATCTCACATGCACTTCACAGAGCGTGAACAGCTGAAAAGGCCTCCATGATGCTGGGTCCTAAAACCCAGCGAGGCTCCGGGAGCACAGAGGAATGAGAAACCCAGGAAGGAACACACCAGGCTAGATGGTAAATTGACCTTTATTAGTCTGGCCAGAAGGTACTCTAGGAACCAGATAGCTCAGAGGCAGCTACTCAGGGGCTGAGGTCCTTTTCATAAGGTTTTTCTAAACAAAAAGTTCAAACATAGGCCTTCACAGAACTACCAGAGGACTAAACACACTGCTTATCTTTTTTTTGGGGGGGATATACTTGAGACTGACCTGGAACTCACTATGTAGTCCAAGCTGGTCTCAAACTCACAGCAATCCTCCTGCCTCAGCCTCCCAGGTGCTGGGATTACAGGCATGTGCCACCATGTGTGGCCTCACACTGCTTATCTTATGCAGGAAATGTTCTATGGTCACCTTTTGTCATACCATTTGCCCCTGGTTGGGCTGTTAGCCAAGTTAGTAATTAGCATATGAAGAAGCACAGTCTCTGGCCTATTAGCATGGAGTCACTTTAGCTTATTCATATCTTACAATAACATAGGAGTCCAGGATATGCTTATATTTCAACAGAGAATAAAAAGATGATGTATCCATCATCCCAGAATATACAACCTTGGACCAAGATGGTGCATTCACTGCAAGCAACGCAACATGAAACCCCTGCTGAAAGCCGTGTAAAGGCAATGTCTGAGTGATTCCCCTTGCCTTCAATGGCCCTTGAACATCCTGACATGACCAGAACTGATGCACTGCCCACCAATGAGACCAGGAATAAACAGGCTACAAAGACAGTCACAGTTCACCCTGATGGGATTTGCCATTTCCAAACAGAGGAGGGGGAGATGCAGGGGTCATAATACTGATTATACCCAAAGAAGGCTGTGAAAAATTAACACCACAATTTGTTTGTTTTGAGAAGTGAATCTGGCTGAAACTTTTTTGTGGAGATCAGAGTAACTGAAACCCAGAATCCAACAACTGAAACCTTCTTACTGGGGGAACAGCATTGTAACTACAACCATATGTTCTGTCTGTTCTGTTCTTAAATCCAGAATGCTTTGTCTTGTCCTTTAAAAGCCTTGTTTACATTAATTTTCATAGAAATTGCATAATGGTCATTCCTTTGCCCATAATTTGCCCTTACCCCAATTGCTTGCCAATAAAAATCAGTGCCTGGGACTGGCCAATGCCTTTGTCAGTTGTACCAACACTGATTGTCCTGGCACCCTGCTTTCTCTCCTAGTTTTATTTCTTAGGTGTCGTGAGCTGGTGACGCAGAGCACAGTCCAGCAGTGTCTCAAACCTGAAAGAGCACTGGGTGGAGATGGGCCAGGAGAGAAAGAAGGATGCCAAGACAAGTCTGATCAAGGCGAAGTTTATTGCAGGCACGCATCAGATTTTTAAAGCAAAAAACCACAAACTAAAGAGGAAGTAGGCTTACCTACAAACAATTAATGGACTATAATCACAAAGGCACCCCTAATGGGTGATTAACAGGCATTTACTCAGACAAAGAACTACAATTCTAGAAATTTAACTTCAGGAAGGAAACTTATCTCTAAAAATGGTTCCACTTAGCTCTAGATGGCAGCACTTCTGCCAGCTCGCAGGCCAGTGCTCAACACTTAGGCCTGCATCTTATATTGGATGGGAGCCTGGAACCTAACTGCAGGAGTCTCTAATAAGAACTGTCTAATTTCTTCTGAGATCTATAGATTATTCTAGGGAGGTGTCTTTACTTTCCGTATGTTCACATAATTTGTGTGGTTTCTTTTAACACTGATTTGTTGGTCCACAGCTTGTTGTATAATTGTAATTCTTCTGTATTTACTTGAGCATACTTATTACCTAGTATATGGTATATTTTGGACAAAGTCTCATGTGCTGCTGAGAAGAATATACATTCTGTTGTTTAGTGGAACACTCTGTAAGACCTAAAGTCTCACTTCCACTCCACGGAGCGTGAACAGCCAAAAGGCCTCCACGATGCTGGACCCTAACACCCAGCGAGGCTCCGGGAACATGACAGAGAACCGAGAAACCCAGGAGGGAACACACCAGGCTAGATGGTAAAGAGACCTTTATTAGTCTGGCCAGATGGCACTCCCAGAGCCAGGTGGCTCAGAGAGGCAACTGCTCAGGGGCTGAAGTACTTTTTATAAGGTTTTTCTAAACAAAGAGTCAGGGAATTCACAGAACAAGACTGCAAACACATTGCTTATCTTATGCAGGAAATGTTCTAGGGTCACCTTTTGTCAAACCATTTGCCCCTGGGCGGGCTGTTAACCAAGGTAGCAATTAGCATATGAAGCACAGTCTGGCCTATTAGCATGGAGTCACTTTAGCCTATTCAAGTCTTACAACTCTATAGTTATCAATTAACAAATTCTCACAGGCTTGAACCACTGGTAGTACTGCAGAACTGTCCCAGTGGGCAGTGTGTATCATCCAGAGACACTTATGATCGATGGGACATTCATTTGTGTACTGTTGTTCATTCAAGCTTGCAGGAATGTAACATGTTCAGATCACAGCCACCTGGAAGTCAAACCATGAATTACAGCCTTGTCATAAATATTGTAAGTCCATTTGTTCAAAGTTTTTTTTTTTTCATTTTTGTAATTTCTTTATCTAGTTAATCTACATTTGGTAGTGGAATATTGAGGTTCCCTGCTAAAATTGTATTTTCCAAAGTCTGGATTCTGAATTGATCAGAGGTTTAGTTGCTGTCACCATTTTCTCCCTCTCTGGGGGATTCAGGAGCTTCCTTAACAACATCTTTGCAGTTTGGAATTATCTGTGTAGTTTTCTTAATTTAGTCTTCCTCTGTCTTTTGTGGTTATAGAGATTGAACCTAGGGTCTCTGTGGTGAACTTTATCCCAAGCATTTTTTATTTTTAAATTTTGTAACACAGTCTTTGTAATTTTTAATTTTACATCTGGGTCTTTCTAAGTTGGCAAGTTATCCAAGCTATGTTTAAATTTATGATCCTTCTGTCTCAGTCTGCCAAAATGCACAGATTACAGACATGCACAACCACTACTAATTAATTTAGTTGTCAGGTCTTTCTCTGACAAGTAAATGAACATTTAGTCATGCTCTGATAGAGGTTGAAGAAAGGTGGTTGTTGAAAGGGGTCACAGGTGCCTCTCCCAATAAGGTCACTCACGCACTGAGAGGTCTGGCAGGAGAGCTTTATTGAAGGGAGTCAGGTGAGGCACTAAGGCCCGGAGGTGAAGAAAGGGAGGCGGGTCCCAAGGGAAGGAGTGTTGGCTCATTTATAGGGTCTTGGGTGGGAGTTTTGCAATTTAGGGGAATTAGCTGTTTTTTAACCTATTGCAGGCCACATTGCCTATAAGGTCTTAGTCCTGCAGAAGTCCCTTATCAGATGTTGGCGTCATTTCTGGGAAGAATTCAACTCGGGGAGGAAAACGAAACTTAAGTTGGGAAGAACCCGGAAGTCAGGTATAAAATGGAGGAGTTTAAAGTAACATGTACAATTTCCTAACATTCCCCACTCTGATTTTGGATGATGACCAGCAGCCAACATGTCCATTGGCAGATGGCAAAGGGGTGGAATGTGTGTCTTCTGTAACTACTTCCTGTGGAATTGGGGTGATGAGTCAATCCAAGGGCAGGGGTTAGCCTGATGTCTAGTTGGCTGCACTATCATTGTGTGAGATGAACTGAAGGTCATTGAAATTTTACCTGTAAGATATAATCTTAAACACACAGGTTGGTCAGCAGGGAAGGGAACTGATGCAGGGTCTTAATCGAGGGGAAGAGTCCAGAAACTGTGGTGAATCATCTTCAGAAATAATGAAAAGTAAAAGGAAAGTGAAAATCTCAATTTCAGCTGGCGTGAACTGACAAAGGGATCCCTGGAGCCAGGCCTCAGAGACCCAACTGGGTTACCTGTAGGACCAGACAAGGGTATAGAGTCATCCAACATAGATTGGGGAGCAGATCTTCTAGGAACTCTCTGAACCTGGTGAAGATCCAGATGAACAGTAGGTTCTGGAGGGTGGCTTCCATATGAAGGAAGTTTTGACAGTGTTCAGGTTTTGTGTTCTTGGTATCAGCTGATGAGCCGTTTGTGTGGAGACCTAGGTGAAGAGCTGGTTAGTGTCCCTGTCTTCAGCAGGGATGTGTTGGTACTGTTGATGGAGTACCATGAGTCTGACTGCACTTTTTCTCTGTTGAATGAAAGCAGTCAGTCTGTTAATTATGCAGGGTCCCACTATCAATAGAATTAAGATCAGAATTAAAGGACCAGCCAAAGCCGACAGTAGTGATGTGAGCCAAGGAGGTGAGGCAAACCAGTTTTCATACCATCCCTGAGATTGTGTCCTTTCTTTTTTTCCATTCTTGTAGGCCTTCTCTGACCTTGGCCATGGAGTATCTTACAATTCCAGAATGATCAGTATAAGAACAACATTCTTCTCCTAGAGCAGCACACATTCCCCCTTCCTGTTGGAATATTAAACCCATCCCTCTTTCGATCTAAAGAGTTACTTCTGCCAAAGAACTCAGGGATTCTTGCAGCTTAGTGATTGACAGCTCTATTCTCTCTATATCTTGATCAGTTGCTATCCACAAGCCATTGTATTGCTGATGTTGTGTGATGAGGGTGGCTGTTCCAGTACTGGCTCCTGCAACGCCCATCCCCAGTAATATTGCTAGGGTTATGGCTGTTACTGGATCTCTTTTAACCCTTTTTATATCATTCCATTCATCTAGGAAGTTGTTATATTCATGATAGAGTATCTGGGGCATTAGGTCAATCAAGACACAGTAATCTTTAGATTGTGCTAATATTTGTCCATTCACACAAGGGGTTAAACCAGAGGAGTATGCCCACCATCCATTATTGGAGGGGACATATTATGCAGTGGCATTAACAGGATAGGTTTTATTACAGAGATATTCATATGAACTGGGAACAATACCTATGCAGGTAGCAGAGCCCTGAATAGATGTGAGAGTGACTTGTCCCATTGTTCCTTTTCCCCATCTGCAACAGGTATAATCAGGAGACAGGTTGAAGGTGGCTTGAGATCCAATTCCCTCATAATATGGAGGTTTTATATCATAACATAGCCAGCAGTTTGTAGTGATTTCAGGCCTAGTATCATTAAGTACTGAAAAAGCTTGTTCCATAATTTTAAACAAGGGATCAGAGGAATTGGGATCTTGGGATGGTTGAGTCTGTCTATTATCTGTCGCTGGGCTGGAAGTAGTGACCCATCTCTGGGTAGGTCTATGGCCAATTTTTAACTCAGGTTTTGGGGTTGGTTTTGACTTAGAGACTGGCTTAAGAGTCGTTGGTGTATCAATCTCGATAATTTGGTGAGTGCCAAACAGGAGTCCTTGGTCATAGCTTTTTGTGTTTATTCTTAGTCCCCATTGTTTTCCTATTTTCCATTCTTCTAAGGGTACCTGTTTTCCCTAGTTGGTGAAGGATATTAATATGGGGTTGCATTGGAACCTGTTGCATTGTGAATAATGATAATGTTGTGAATAATGGACAGATCCTATATTATTGAGCATTTGAGGCTTTTGAGTGACTGATATAAAATCTATTTTTATACCAGCCGAGTGTCCCGGTATGGTGCTGGATGATTCGCAACCCCATGTCTTACAATAAAAATCACTTTGTTCCCCACAGCCTGTTTTATCTTTTATATGTTTTGGGCAAACATATATGGATTGATCTAAAAGCTTTGATCTGGAATATTTATGAGCACATCCTGGTCCTTCATTATAGTCCCAATTACAGTGCCCTCTGCACCTGGGCACACCCTCTGAATCATATTCCCAATCAGCTACATCCCATGTGTTTCCTAGAGCCATATCACACAAATCAAATTTAAGAGATGGACACCAAATGATTGGGGGAGTCCATTTAGACACCAAACTTGTTATTTTACCAGTTGAGGGATTAATTATCATCCAAGTAACTTTTACAGGTTGATGAGGACTTTTCAGACAGGCAAATCATAATAGAATGAAACATAGCAATCATACATACAGATCTATGGGGTCTCTTTTCCATTGTCATATCTAAATCCTAACCTATTTTAAGCAGGCAAGGAAAGCAAACACACTGACAATCAAATAATAAGCTAGCATCAATATTATTCTATGTCTTAATGTAAAATCTGAAGGAGCTTCAGAAGCTAAGCCTGTCCCCAGGAGTATTCCACTGAGAACTACCAGGAGAAAGCTTAACACATTGAACAGGGATGTAACGGTGAATGCTTTACAATATCCCATGGAAGCACTTAGGTGTTTTGGGTGCTGGAGATCTCTCATGTGCCCAAATTTAGGTCAGGTGTTTCTTCTGCAATTTTAGTGAGTTTTATCTTGAGAGGTCCCATATGGGTTGCTGAGTACACTGAAGAGGAATCTGTTGAAAGGTCAGGAGGAGAAGAAGTAGGTAAAAAAGGCTTAAGTTGAGAATAGTGAAACCAGCCATGGAGAGACTTTAGTTTTACTGCAGTTGGAGTGGATAGAATTACTGTAAATGGTCCCTGATATTTAGGTTTAAGGGGTCTTTTTGTTCATTAGGTGGAGCCAAGAGGACTTGATTTCCAGGTTGGTAGGAAGGCAGGAGATCCGATATGGGGCAAGGTAATAGTGAATCTACATGATGCCATAACTGGGCCTGTATGTGACTGAGTAAAGGAATTAATATGGTGGGGGGAAGAGGGGAGGTTTGGGGGTTTAGTCCTGGTGGCAGCATGGGGCATCCAAACATCAATTCAAAGGGAGAGATCTGGAGGGGGGCTTTGGGGAGGGATCTTAACCTTAATAAAGCGAGGGGCAAGAGTGTAACCCAATCTAGGTGGAGTTCTAAGGTCAGTTTAGTGAGGATGGACTTGATACACCTATTGGTACATTCTGTTTTTCCTGATGATTGGGGGTGGAATGGGATATGGAAATGCCAGGAGATTCCCATGAATTTGATGAGACCCTGAGTTATCTGGGAGGTGAACTCAGGTCCATTATCAGATTGGAAGGAAGTGGGGAGTCCAAACCTGGGAATGAGTTCTTTATAGATTAAAAGAGAAACAGTAGAGGCCCATTTATTTGTAGTAGGGAAGGCCACAACCCGTCCCGAAAAAGTATCTACTAGCACTAACAGGTATTTATAGTTTTTTATCCTAGGCATATGTGTAAAGTCAATTTGCCAGTCCATGCCTGGTTAATGTACCTCTTGCTTGATGTGTGGGAAAGGGGGTGGGCCTGGTAGAAGGGTTAGGCTTTTGACATATGAGACAGGTGGAGGTTAGGTTTTGGAGGAACAATTTGTCTGAAGGAGAAAGAGAAGCTATTGGCTCCAGAAAGGCCAATAAAGTCTTAGAGCCAGGATGGAAAAGTCTATGTAGGTAAATAAGCTGATCTCTGGTTAAGGAAGGGGCTTTAGGGGCTGTGTTTGGGTCATCTAAGGGGTCTGTTGGAGCCAGGGGTAGCATAGAGTTAGAGTTTGAAATGTCCTGTGAATTTAGGGCAGCCTCTTTTGCAGCCTGCTCGGCCCTGTTATTTGCCTTAGTTATTTCTGATGAATCCAATTGATGGACTTTACAATTGGACAATTCCTTTTGCTGATGGTAACCTGGATGCCTGTAGGAGTTCTATAATGAACTTGGAATTTTGGATGGAGTTGCCCTTTGTGGTGTAAAATCCTCTTTCTTGCCAGATCGCTGCATGTGAGAGAAGTATATGGAAAGCATATTTGGAATCAGTATATACAGTAAGTTGTTTTCCTGAGGCCAATATGAATGCCCGAGGCTATGAGCTCTGCTTGTTGGTTAGTAGTTTGGGTGGGTAAGGACCCTTGTTCTATGACTTCAGAGTGGGATACTATGGCATATCCTGCTCTTCTGGTGAGATTTTTGAAAAATGAAGTGCCATCTGTAAACCCAATCAGCTCAGGGGAGGAAAATGGACCTACTATTATGTGGGAATCATGGGGTGAGAGATCTTCAAGAGTTTCTAAGCAGTTATGAATAGGCATATCAGCATTGGGGGTTGGTAATAGAGAGGAGGGGTTGATGGGTGGGCAGAGCTGAAAAGTGAGGGAAGGTTCTTGTAGAAGGGCTGTTTGGAGGGATAGGATCCTGCAAGGTGGAAGGTATTGTAGATGTTTGTAATTTACCAAATCTGAAAGGGAATGATGAGAAAGTATTACCATGGGAGATCGAAAAGTGAGTTTTTTTGATTCTTGGGCTAGGAGTGAGTTGCCTGCCAGGTTTTGCAAAGAAGGAGCCCATTCCTTAATGGTTGGGTCTAATTGTTTGGATAAATAAGCTACAGGTGCAAAAGTGGGGCCTAATTGGTGTCCTAGAACCCCGAGAGCAAATCCCTTGTTTTCTGACACATAAAGATAAAAGAGGTGTGACAAGTCTGGAAGATGTAGAGCAAGGGCTTCTAATAAGGTTGATCTGAGGCAAGTAAAAGGGACACTTATAGGGATTTCTGTGGGTTCATGGGGGTTTCCTTTAACTGCTTCATAAAGGGGAGCTGCCAAAAGAGAATAGTTGGGAATCCAGGATCGAAGATATCCAGCTATACCTAGAAAGGAAAGAATTTCCCTTCGGGTTGTGGGGACTGGGATATTTCGGAGAGTTTGTTTTCTGTCTCATGTGATGGATTTGAACCCAGGTGTTAGAGATATTCCTAAATAGGTGACTTGTTGTTTGAAAAGTTGGACTTTGGTTGGTGACACCCAATATCTCCTCTGGAAGATAAAATTTAAAAGTATGTAAGTGTCCTGCTGGAGTGTAGGTAATGAAGGAGCACAGAGAGGGAGGTCATCTACATATTGGATACATTGTGTATCTTTAAGATGGAAAAGAGAGAGATCTTGTGCTAGAATTTGGCCAAACAGGTGAGGGCTATCTCTAAAACCTTGAGGCAAGACAGTCCAGGTAAATTGGGTAGACACATTGGTGAAGGGATTGGTCCAGGTGAATGCAAAAATATCTTGAGAGTCTTTATGTAAGGGGATAGAAAAGAATGCATCTTTGAGGTCTAAAACAGAAAAATAAGTGGCATCAGTTCAGATGGAAGACAGAAGGGTATATGGGTTTGGCACAATAGGATGTATGGGAACAACAGCTGAATTAATGATCCTAAGGTCTTGAACTAATCGGTATGTCCCATTGGGTTTTTTTACTGCTAAAATGGGAGTGTTAAAGGGAGAGTTGGCATGTCTCAGAAGTCCCTTTTGTAAGAGATCATGTACTATGGGAGTTAGTCCCTCTAAGCTAGAGTGGGGGAGGGGATATTGTGCTAGGGAATTGTGAGGGATTTTTAAGGAGAATTCTGACAGGGGGACATTTGGCTATTGAGGGAGAGTGAATATCCCACACTTGAGGATTAACTAGTGAGGAACTAATTGGCCAGTTGGTTTGGGAAGATGGAGATTGGAGGTCTTGGGATAGTACCAGGCAGAAGGAAGCTGTCGGAGTGTTGGAAGGGCTCAGCATAGAAAAATGAATGGATGTTCCAATTTGGGATAAAATATCGCGGCCCAATAAAGGGACCGGGCAGGATGGGAGAACTAGGAATGAATGAAGAAATGGAAAATTGCCAATTGTGCGTGACAGTAAGGGAGTCTGGAGAGGGCGCTGCAGTTGGCCTTCTACCCCAACAATAGAAGTCTGAGAAAGGGAGGTAGGCCCCCAGTATTCTCGTAATGCAGAGAAGCTGGCACCAGTATCCAATAAGAAAGAAATGGTCCTACCTGCCACACTTAAGGTTACCCTGGGCTCTTGGACAGTGATCTGCATTGGGCCAGGTGTGCCAGTGCCTCTTCATAGTCCCTCAGTTGTTGCTAGACCTATCAGGTCCACAGGTTGGGGAGCTGTGGGGCTGATGATAGAATGACAGTTGGATGCCAAGGGACAGTCTATACCCCAGTGTCCCCTCTGGTGATATTTGGGACAGGGCTTAGTTGGCACCTTGGGATTAGGAAAGTCCTTTGCCCAGTGGCCTTCCTGATTACACTTGTAACAGGGGCCTGGTGGTTGGGAGCTCCTTTGTAGGGTTTTTCTCCCCTGTGGCGCAGGTGGACTGGTCAAATTAAGAGCCTAATAATTGATATTTTTTTGTAGTTTTAAGGTCATCTCGGCCATGGTAGGCCTTGAATGCTGTAGCCAGGACCTCTGCCGGAGGGGTCAAGGGCCCTCGGTCAAGCTTTTTTACTTTAAGTCTAATGTCGGGGTAGCTCTGAGAAAAGAAATGCATCATAATTAATCTCTGGCCATCCACAGATTCAGGGTCTAGTTTGGTATGTTGACGGAGGCCGTCAGTCAGCCTTTGTAAAAAGGCGGATGGATTTTCATTTTTATCCTGTATGATCTCATTAAGCTTTTCATAATTAGTGGACTTCATGGTGGCTCTGCGGAGCCCATGAAGGAGACAATTAATGTACCTGTTTTGAGCTTCAATTTCCACCTCTGTGTTGTAGTCCCATTCTGGGTCCTGATCAGGCACTGCAGCAGCACCTTCTGAGTGGTGATTGTTGGTTAAATGTTCTTGGTCTGCATGTGCACGAGTCTGATCCAGCACTCTTCTATTTTCCTCAGGAGTTAAGGCATTGGTTAAAACTACAAAAAGATCATGGTAAGTTAGTTGATAAGACTGAGTCAAAAGTTGAAATTGTTTTATAAAGGTTGTTGGATTGGCTGTAAAAGAACCAAGCCTGGCCTGAATGAGAGCTAGTTCAGACATAGGAAAAGGAGTATGAACGTGGACAATTCCTTCAGCTCCGGCTACTTCATGCAAGGGTGCCATCCTGTGGCCCCTGTGTGTCTTGGAGTGGGTGAGAGATGGAGCATGGGGTGGGGTGGTCGGTGAGTCAGAAGAAATGGGAGGGATAGGAGATTCCAGAGGAGGGGAGGAATTGGATGGTGTAGGAGGAGGGGTGAGTGGGTTTTTGGCTGTCCGGTACAGGGGAGGGTCATCTGCCAGGTCTGGTTGAGTGGGCGAGTCAGAAAAAAGGGAGTTGATGGTGGAAAAACCTTGGGTCAGCAGAAGTATTGGAGCAGTTTTGGTGGCCAAACAGAGAGAGGGCTGATTAGCAAGATAGGAAAAGCCTTGGACATATGGGATCTCCGACCATTTTCCTTGTTGCTCACATAAGTTGTAAAGCTATCTAATTAGACCCAATTCAAAGGAGCCATTAGGTGACAAGATGTTTTTATTGCCTAATTTATATTGGGGCCAAATTTAAGTAGACAAGCTAATTAGCCATTTGGGTTTTAAATCAAGACCCTCCCAATTCCTGAGTAAGCACCCTGAGAATCGGTGGGTATAGAGGAACAAGAGCCCATGACCACCAGGACAAGAGATTATCAGAAGACCAGATGTCTCCGAGAGTTCTGATAAAACTCCTCTTTTTCTAGACCCAGTCTAGAAACCTGAAATTCGGTCTCCTGTGAAGGCATCCCTTACTCGAGATAGGAATTTATGAGAAGAAAGTCCCGGACTTAGTTCATTTGAGTCCCGGGCTCAATGGAGACAAACCCGGTTTGCCAAAACTGAGGGACAGAGGAGCTGAGCCCCAGTCTTGTCCCAGATGTGGTCCTTGTGGGTGGCCTGGAGTCTGAGGTCCCCGTTACCCTGAGGACTTCTCACAAAGGGGAACTTACCCAAAAAGGTGTGGGTCAGAAGATCAGTAGGTTGTTGATGGCTGCAAAGATGGCGACGAGGAGGATGGTCATGGACGTCAAGTGGAGGTCGAATAGGGGTGCCCTGGAATCTGGGTTTTGGGCCCCAGGCATTTAGCTCATGGACCTGGCAACCCCAGATCCCACTCCTGACACCAATGAAAGGGGTCACGCGTGCCCCTTTGGGCACCCCTCCCAATCAGGTCACTCACGCACCGAGAGATCCGGCAGGAGAGCTTTATTGAAGGGAATCAAGTGAGGCACAAAGGCCGGGAGGTGAAGAAAGGGAGGCAGATCCCAAGGGAAGGAGTGTTGGCTCATTTATAGGGTCTTGGGTGGGAGTTTTGCAATTTAGGGGAATTAGGTGTTTTTTAACTTATTGCAGGCCACATTGCCTTATAAGGTCTTAGTCCTGCAGAAGTCCCTTATCAGATGTTGGCGTCATTTCTGGGAAGAACTCAACTCGGGGAGGAAAATGAAACTTAAGTTGGGAAGAACCCGGAAGTCAGGTATAAAATGGAGGAGTTTAAAGTAACATGTACAATTTCCTAACAGTTGTGAATGTTTATTGTGTGTCTTGTATGGGAGACTTTTTTATTGTGGTGGACAACCTAATGTTAGGCTTATACTGTGTTACTGTAGATTATACTGCATATATCCTTGTGATTTTTATCTTACCTTGTGCAGTTTATTCTTCCTGAGATAGCTACTTTTAGGAGAGCCCTGATCAGGAGAGAAATTAGGTTTGGATATATTTGTTAGTTGAAAAATCAAAGGCAACACTGCAAAACACAAGAAAAGAAGCAGCATATTGATAGGGAAACCTTTGATAGTGAAAACTAAGGAAATATCATGATACAAGATAACTTCTGCCCCTCACTCTGCTTAGTTCAGAATTAATCAGCACTGGAGGCACCTAGTCTCCCCCAAAAGTTTTGTAAGTGAAAAGTACCATTGTTAGTTTTGTTGAATATACATGCTCCCTTCCCCCTGGCTAGAATAGGTAACTGAATAAATCTTAAAGGTAACTTTCCCTGACAAAGAACTGCATCTGGATTGAAATTCAAGTGCCTTGCCAACCATGTTTTGGGTATCAACATTGTGAGCTGTGAAAATGCAATGTAACAAACTAAATGAGATTAAGGCTGTAAACCCCTATAAAAGAAGGAGCTGTAACCCTGTGGGGGGAATCGATCAAGGCACCACCATTAGGTATGATTGATCCCCAATGATGGAGTAAACATTTTAATTTTACTTCCATTGTGCTGCCTCTCTGTGTGTCACTTGCCACTTCCTTCCATAACATTACTAGTTACAGCATATTACTTTCAACATCCTACTAAGAGAAGAGAGCAGCATGCATTGCAGAGTTAATAGGAAGAAGGGAGTCATCTAGGACATGTGTTCAATCAGTGAGTAAGGAGTGTTAATTAAAACAAAGGAACTATAGGTTAAAGTCTTCACTGGGGCCTAGAGCTCACCCAACCAGGTTTTTCCAAAGGAAGATCCATCTAGATAGTTTATAGCAAGTACGTATGAGTTTCATGAGATCATATTGTGACCTAGAAGTGTTGATATGTGGCATATCAGTTCACATGGGGTGCAGGGGAATTGTTTGGCAGTATATAGCTATTCCATAAGGAAGCGATTATCAAGAGGTTTAAAGCAGGTCATCCTCCTTGAGGAACTTGGGGAAATCTGAAAACCAGGTCGGGTTGGCTAATACCTGCTTTTGGTGTGAGAAAGTTCACTTTTTTAAAAATTTTTTCTGTCTTCTAGTGCTGGGGATTGAAGCTGGGTCTTTATGCATTCTACCACTGAGGTATATCCTCAGCCCCACAAATTATTGTGTTCTGTAAAGTATGTTGTACTTACTTATATTCATCAATTCTAACCACTTTTTTTGCAACACTGAACATAAAGTTGATTTAAATTTTAAAAATAGATTCAAAGACAAGAACATTTGAAATATAATATGAAGGTTTTTATTATTGCTTAATGTCTCTTTTATTTGTGGTAAGCATAAAACTTTTAATAAAATTTCTTTTGCCTTGCAGAATGCTGCTTTTTTGTATGGTCTTGGTTTGGTCTACTTCTACTATAATGCATTTCATTGGTAAGTTAACTAATTCCTAGTTTTTACAATAAATTATGATATATAAAGTTAAAACTAAAAGATTTTAATGCTCATAACCATACATTTTAGAAGCACCAGTTTTATTTCTCTAGGATATTCACATCAGATTTGGTACCCCATTTTATCCTTACACGTGTGTTGGTTACTAACTAGTAACAATTACAAGCTATTCTAATACAAGCTTGTCTTTTTTTTTCCTTTTATTGGGTTTATTGGTACATTTTAGGTATATAGTACAGTCACATTAATTATTGTGATCTTGTTCCTTTACATGACAGGTCGTCTTGGTACAAGCTTTTCTAATAATGACTGTAACTGGCAGGTTGATTATCAACTTTCAACATCCTACTAACAATTCAGTTTTGAGAGTTATAATTGTAAGACCACCAGCGATCTTAACCAAAACTTCAGAAGAACTACTGAACAGTGACAGCAAGACAATACCCTAGAGGAATGGAATGAGCCACACCCAAGAATGGTGTTAAACAGACCTTCATTAGTCTAGCCAGAAGGCTCCTCCAAACAACGACTTGGAGAGTGCCCTGAGCCCATAGTACAAGAGGATTTTATATGTTTCTAGATAGGGGGGAAACAAGCAAAATTATAGAAGCAGTTAGAAGAAAGGAACAGAACATATAGTTTGCATAGAATGAGGCTATGATAAAGTAAAGAGCTGTGGTTAATTTCTATAGGAAAGCCATTTTCATGACAAAGTGTAGGGCTATGATTAATCTTTAGGGGAATCATCTGTCTCTTTTACCTGGAATGTTCACACTTGGTGTTTGTTCCGGACCACTGTCCTGAGTAAATGCTGTCTATTTAATCACGTTGGGCCTTTCTTGCTCTCTCAAAAGGGCTAGCTTAACCTTTTACTAAGATGGCATCCATGTTGGCACTTTACCCTTGACAATAATTACATTGTATAATAAGATGCAGTAAAGTGCAGGAAACTCTTTGAGCTTTGTTTTCCTATGTCTGCACTTTTTGAGTAAGAAAGATGAACCAATATTATGGCCAAGATTTACAAACATAGTTAGGTTACCTTGATTATCTATAAAATAGTTTTATTTTTTGGTACCAGAGATCAAACTTGTACTTGAGACAGATGGTACAATCATTGAGCTAAATCCCTCATATATAAAATAGTTTTAAATATGCCTAGGTTCACTAACAATTATATGGCTGTTCCAGAGGTAAATATTCAACTTATACTGAAATAATTTTTGCTGCCATTTGTCTTCTGCTGTGCTTTTGGGCTGTTTATTATATTAAGCCAGGCAGTACTTGTTACATAATTTGGGGGTTATAGATTCTTACAAATTTTTTCAATGAATTATACATTACTTTAAGCAATCTTAATCCACATACTTTACTGTGAAGTTAGCCATATTTAAAATCAGTCCTGAACTTTTATAGTGTGAGGAAGGGTTAAGTTTAACCCTTTAATTTTGCTGATGGGGAAAATAGGGCATATGTAATTTTTACTGATTGTTATTTAATCGTTTATTTACTGGTGTCTGCAGATCTGGTGTTTGGGTCTCCATTCTAAAAATTTAAAGCATAATCCTTATTGAAAGAAAAAAATAATATATTATGAGCTTGTTGTACCTGGACTGCAAAGTCCCCAAAGACCACCAAGGAGTTGAGCCTGATGTAAATGCATGAGGAGTTTATTGCAAGCTTGAGCTGGACCTCCTACCTCATCAACTAAGAGGATCAGAAACGAGAGTCCTGACCCTTTTCTAAGACATAATTTTATAGGGTTTGGGAGGCTTGAAATCATGTCTTTTTCACTGGTGTTACCTCTTATTTCTATTGGGTGTTGCTGGGCACTTGGGAAAGCAGGAAGAAAACTATTTCAGGCTGGGGAGGGGGCTAGTTCATGGAGAGGTCAGTGTGCGCAGGAATGTGGTGGGCTTTTCTTATCTATACAGAGCCTCCTGTTTCTTCTTCTGTATAAGTTTTATGGTTCGCTTTCCCAGGCATCCGGCCTTGCCTTTATCTCAACTAAGCAAATTCCTGCCTGAGTTCACCTAGGAGTCACATCTTACATGAGATGGCTTTCTGTCTTAAAATGGAGTTACTCTGGTCTCTACAAGCTTGACTGTTAAATACATTGAATTCTTAAAATCTTTTAGATCACTTTTAATTGGAAAAAGTACAGAAGGCTAAAAAATTTAATGATGGTACTGATAAAGACTTTTGGGGATTTACAGGTAAAAGCTATGCAACGTACTAAATATTGTCGGTTATATTTTGTCCCTTGTGAAGATAGCTATTTTTAAATCACTATTTATATAGCTGTTCTTCTGAGCATGTGGATATAATCATTTTGTCCAACTAAAAATAATTTCCATGAACTCTGGTCAAGAGATTTTACAGTTGAGGGAATACAACGAGTATACTTAATGTTATTCAAGTCATATAGTTATAATAAATTATTCTTCCTAGATTGGAAGAACGTAAAGACCTGTAAAGCTAAAATGCTTATATTCAAATATTAAATTTTTAATTAGATGCTAATAGTTGTAAAACAAATATATCTCTCAACGTGTCAACTTTAAAAGATTTTTGCATGTTGCCCTCAGATAATTACTTCTAAAACATGTTACTTTATCCTAAATGTATATTGAACACATACTTTCAGAAGTAGAAATTAATTTATCAAAATAACTTACAAAATATATTCAGGGTATTTGTCATACTTGGTAGTATGACTAGTGTCTACATCTTTTTGTACTGTATATAAAATATTTTGAAGCAGCTAAGATTCTAAATGGTACCCCTCAGATGTTTGGAGAATAAATAAAATAATAGACATTTTTTTCTTGTTTATCTTCCATACTCATTTTGAGAAAGTGATAATTCATGTGATTTAAGGAATAAAATGTTCAAAATACATCCAGTGAAAAATGATTGTTTTTATCCCTCCATTTTCTACCTTAGTAATCAAGACCTGTTAAAAGGTACAGTAATTAGGATGGTGCAAAATTAAAAGAAAAGTTCATTGTGTTGTCATACACCTATATTTAAACACAGAGGAGACTGAGGTAGAAGGATGGCCACAAGATTAAATCCAGCCTGGGATACATAATGTATTCAAGGCCAGCCTTAAGCAATAACGAGATCCTGTATCAAAACCAAAAGCAAAAAATGCCATGGATTTAGCCCATTGGTTCCACTACCTGCCTCAACAAACACAAGGACCTGAGTTTGATCCACAGTACCAAAAAAAATCAAAGCAAACTAGAAAAAAAAAAGAGAGAGAGAGAGAGATAGGTAGATTGCTAGATCAATGAAAACTGAATCAGATGAAAAATATTCAGAGAGTATCACATGAATATGGTTTGTGAGGATGGTGGCACAGTGTTGTTGTGGAAATAAGAATGGTCTTTTCCACAAATTACCACCAGTGGTGATGAACCAGTGGCACATGTGAACATGTGATTCAGTGGGCATACAGAGCTCTCTCTGTCAGCATGTTAGCCAAATATATGAGTTGTGTTTTCTAAATTAAAACATTAATATTCAGGTTAATCACAGTTTTGATACTTGATAGGTGGGTTTTGGGATTGCAGTTTGAGCAGCTGGATTCTAAAAGGTTCACCACTGTGGTAGACCGTGGGAAACTCATGTGGAAAAAAAAAAAGACTTTTATTTAAAGATCATCTCTATAATCCCTGTAAACCAAAATGTGAAAAGCAAAAATAAAGCTTCTAAGGCTAGACTTATATGGAACAGAATAGAACCTGTATCAACATCTTCTACCACCTCATTTCTTCAGGAACTTTCCTATAGCTAATATTTTGGGGCATTCACAGCTCCTTTTTTGTTGTCATTCTTTTTTGCTTCAAATCACTGTGTAGTCCAGATTGGATTTGAACCTGAAATTTTCCTGACTCACTTTCCTGAGCATTGAAATTACAAGTGTGTGCCATCATACTTTTCTAATATCAATTGTGTACAATCAAGAAAATTTTAATTGAGTTTATTGGTATATTTTAGGATACAATCAAAGTTTTATTGGAACTATAAGTATTGTTGAATAATTAGAAAAATTGAAAAGAAATTATCCTGGGTTTCTTTCCTTTTTTCTACAATTTATGAAAAACCCTCTCATTGTTTATATAAAATTGTATGTCCATTACAAGTAGGCAGCCAGAATGTTTCCTCTGCTATCTTGTAAAATACATGCATTAAAAACTTAACCATGTATTTGTATGTATTTTTTTAGGGCGGTTAAAGCATTTCAAGATGTGCTTTATGTTGACCCTAGCTTTTGTCGAGCTAAGGAAATTCATTTACGACTTGGGCTTATATTCAAGGTGAACACAGACTATGAATCTAGTTTAAAGGTATGTGATTGGAATTTTCCCAGTTGTGTATGAGTTTCTGTTTGTGTGTGTGCATGTGCACATGCATGTGCATATATAGCTGTTAAATGTTATTAAGAACATGCGTGCTGGGGATTTAGCTCAGTTGTTCTGGAGCCTGCCTCACAAGTGCAAGGACCCAAGTTAGATCCCCAGTACCACAAAAAAAAAAAAAAAAACACAAAAAAAAAAAAAAAAAAACACAACAAAACAAACAAAAAAAGGACGTGTTGGAATTCATGCAACTTTCATGTCTGAGGATAAAATGAAAAATTTAGGATATAAAAGTAAAAAGATTGGAGTTGGTTTTGGTTACAAAAATGCTAAGACATGTAACTTTTGGGTATATTGAAGTTCTTAAGTCACAGATGTCTTTTGTTTATAGTATTTGAAGAATTTTGTGATTAGGATATGGTGAAATGGTTAATTATATTTCATCAACAACATTACTTTGTTGTCAGTGACTGCCACCATTGAGAGGAGAATTGATGAATGATTCTGTACTAATCATTGTACCTGTGTATATGTGATAATAAAAACTCATTCACCTGTAATAGTAATATACCTTATATTAAAATTATATAGTAGAATATTCCCTGGGCTTTGTACTGCCAATTGATGAGTATGAAAACATTGTCATCTATAGTACATTATTTTCCACATTCTATGTTAATTTCATGGAAGTTTGATTTCTCAAACCATTGTATTTTCTTGGTTTTATGCAGCATTTTTTGTTTTATAAGGCATTTTATGGAATAGAGCTTTCTTCAAAAGCAAAAGTATTACTTTTTAAAATTAAAAAAATATTTTATTAGTGTATGTTTGCCACTCATAATGATCACATTCGTCACAGGGAATCTATAATGTACTTAATATGTCTTCTTTTTTCCTGTTCCCTTTCCTCCTTTTCTATCTCTTTTCCCCTCTCAATTTAGAAAAGCTTTGTTTTCTTTTCCACTCTTCTTTAAAAATTCCTTTTCTCTTCCCTTCCCTCATTTGCTCTCCCCGTTTTTTTTTTTTTTTGTTTTGTTTTGTTTTGTTTTGTTTTTAAACTGGGTATCAAACTCAGGACTTTGCCCTTGTGAGGCAGGTGGTGGAACTACATAGCTCAATTCCCAGCCCTAAAAGTTTATTTCAGCTTTTTTTTTTTGTCTCCCTTTTGAAACTGGTTTTCCTAATATCTATGCCTCCACCCCTTTTTAAAAAATATACCAGAGATCAAACTCAGCACTTTGAGTTTGTAAGGCAGATGGTGTCATCATGTATTAAATCTCATTCCCCTGTTCTCCATTTTGTTTCTTATTTATATTTGGATTTCTCATACCAGAAAAACAATGCAATATTTAAATTGTGTGCCTGATTTATTTCACTTAAAATTATGGTGAGAAAGCTGGGAGTGGCGGCGCATGCCTGTAATCCCAGCACTCGGGAGGCTGAGGCAGAAGAATCCCTTGAGTTCGAGACCAACCTGGGCTACATAGTGAGTTCCAGGTCAGTCTCAACTACATAGTGAGACCCTGTCTCAAAAAACAAAAACAAGAAAAATAAAGGTGAGAAAGTCCATATGTTTACCCAAAAATGACTCAAGTTTAACCTTCTTTATGGTACAGTAGAAGTCTGTAGCATATATACATTTTGAAATTTATCCATCCATCCTTTGATGGGCATATGGGCTGTTTCCAAAATTTAGCTATTAGAAATTATGCTGCTATAAAAATGGGTAATATGTGTCACTGGCTATGATTCTTTAACTCTTTTGAGAGGATACCAAAAAAAGGGAATGATTGAGTCAGATGGAACCTCTAATGTTAGCTTTTTGAAGAATCTCCATACTAATTTGTATAGTGGTCATACCAGTTTACACTCCCACCAACAGAGAAGTTTCTTTTTTGCACAGCCTCCCCAGTAGTTGTTCCTCATTGATTTCTTGGTGATAGCTCTTTTTTTCTGAAAGGAAATGGAATTTCATAGTGATTTTAATTTCATTTCTTGAAAGACCAGTGATGTTGAACATTTTCATGAACTTAAATTTGTTTTGTGATTTTGGGGAAGATAAGTCACATTTGTGTTTGTGTGGAGAAGATGGCTGTGGCTGCGTTTGTCACCCATTGTGGAGTTTGTGAATGAGTAGAAGTAAAATTTTTCAAATGCTTTTTTTTGAAAACTGAATTGTTTGTGAACAGAAGTGTTTGTGAACCAAAACATTCCTGTATTTATTTGCTCTTCTTACTTCTTCATCTGAGAAGTGTTTGTTTCCAGTGCCCATTTTGGATTGAGTTTTTTAATTTGGGAGTAGATCTGAGTTTTTGAATTATTTACATAGTTTAGATATTAGTCTTTTGAGGAGTAGCTGGTAAATTTTTTTCCCTTTCTTTGAGTTGTCTCTGTACTCTGCAGACGCTTTTTAATCTGATGTGATTCTAGTTGTTGATTCTTTGTAATATTTCCTATGTGATTAGGGTTGAAAAAGTCTTTCCCTATACTGTATGTCTTGTAGAGTTTACCTGTCCTATCTTCCAGCAGAGAGTTTTTGTTTTTCTATTTAGATACATGATCCATTTTGGTTTTAGTTGAGTAAGAGGTGAGAGATAGGGATCTAGGTTCAATCTTTGGAAAGCCACTTTTCCCACCATCAGTAATTAAAGAGGTTTTCTTCTGGTGAACATGTATGACATCTTTGCCAAAGATAAGGCATAAGACTTGAATAAGCTAAAGAGACTCCATGCTAATAAGCCTGAGACTGTGCTTCTTCATATGCTAATTGCTAATTTGGCTAACAGGCCACCTAGGGGCAAATGTTATGACAAGAGGTGACCATAGAACATTTCCTGCATAAGATAAGCAATGTGTTTGGAATCTTGTCCTCTGGTAGTTCTGTGAATCCCCTGACTTTTTAGAAAAACCCTATAAAAAGGACTTCAGCCCCTGAGCAGTTGTCTCTCTGAGCTACCTGGCTTTGGGAGTGCAGTCTGGCCAGACTAATTAATAAAGCTCTGTTTACCATCTAGCCTGATGTGTTCCTTCCTGGGTTTCTTGTTCCTCCATCGAGCTCCCGGAGCCTCGCTGGGTTTTAGGACCCAGTATCATGGAGGCCTTTTCAGCTGTTCACGCTCCATGGAGTGGAAGTGAGACTTAGGTCTTACAAAGGTAGCTGAATGCATTTGATGTTGTTTCTGCATTTTCTATTCTGTTCCATTGCTTGTTGGGTCTGCTTCTTTGCCTTAGATGCTGTTTTTATCATGGTAGTTTTATAGTAGAACTTCAAGTTTGGTAGTGTGATGCCCCCTACCTTGCCCTTGCCATCCACAATTGCTTTTGCTCTTTTGGTCTTTTCTGTTCCATATGAATATTAGGGTTGTTTCTCAGGTTCTGAGAAATGTACTTTTAGTATTTTGACTGGGATTGTATTAAATCTTTGTAACAGTTTTAGAAGTATGGCTGTTTTCATGCCATTAGTTTTGCCTATGTAAGAACAAGGTATATCTTTCCAGTTTCTGATCTCCTTTTCCAGAGGACTGTAGTTTTCAATGTTAAAGGTCTTTTACTTCCTTCTTTAGACTGATTTCTTGATATTGTGAAAGGTATTGCTTTCCTTTTTTCTCAGGGAGTTTGTTACTGGCATAATTTTTGAGTGTTAACTTTGTATTATGCTGTGTTACTACATTTGGTTACTAAACCTACAATTCTTTTCATGGGGCTTTTCAGTCTTTTTTTGTAAAGTATCATGCTATCAGGAAATTATAATTTAACTTTTTTCTTTTTCAATATTTAAAAAGTTTTTCTTATCTAATTGTCTTAGCTAATGAACTGGAGTGTTGGCGGTAGGTGCCCTATCTTGTTTCTGATTGTGGAATGAAAGCTTTCAGTATGATGTTGGCAGTTGATTTGTCATAGATGGCATTTTCAAGTAAAAATAAAGACATCTTTTAATTTTCTATAATTAAATTAAATTGTGGTATGCGTGCCATTGATTTTCAATTCCATTATTCTATGATTTTATAATAGTGGGACAATTTCAGTTTCTTTGTATTTACTTAAATATGATCTGTGAGCTAGTATATGGTCTATTTTAGAGACAGTTCCATGTTCTGCTGAGAATGAATATTCTGTTGGGTGAAACACTGTAGATATTTACTAAGTCATTTTTTCAAAGGTTTTGTTCAGATATAGTGTTTGTTAATTGTTTTTTTTTTTTTGGTCTCGTTCATCTGTTTTTGACAATGGGGTATTGAAGACCCCCAATACAGTTGTCTTAGTGCTTATCTGATTTTTGTATCCATTATTGTTTGTTGTATACAGTTGGCTATACAACAAAGTAATTAGTGCATATATATTTATCACTCTCATCTTATTCTCTTGGAGTATTCCTTTAACTGTGTGGTGACCTTCTTTGCCTTTTCTGACTAGTCTTGGTTTAAAATCTATTTTGACTGCAAATAAATTAACCATCCCTGCTTTTTTCTGGGTTCTTGTCAGATAGAATATTGTTTTCCATCCTCTGACTTCCAGTCTATGATTTTTTTTTTAGTTAAATATGTTTCTTGTATACAAGATATTTTTGGATCTTGTTTCTTGATCCATTCTACCAATCTGTTTCATTTGATTAGTGAATTGGGACCATTCACATTGATAGTTTTATCTGATAGATATTGACTTATCTTTGTCATTATGTTATTTTCTTGTTGTTGGTTCCCTTTCTTTCCCTTCTATTTAATTGCTTGTTTTGCATGGTGGAGTCATTCTACTGGGCTTATTGAAATTCTTTGTTATCCCTTTCTAGAATATTCTTCAAAACTTTTTGGAATGCTGGTTTTGTGATCATGAATTTCTTCAGTAGCTCTTTTTCATGGAAGACTCTTATTTTTTCCATTGATTTTTAAAGATAGTTTTGTAGAATACATCAATCTGGGTTGAAGGTTGTTTTATTATTGAAATAAAAGGACAAAACAAATTTAAAAAGAAACAAATTAGAAGCAAGGCTGAAGGACAAAGGAGCTTTCCCAAGCCTCAGGAAACTGGTGAAGATAGGACAGAAGGAAAGAGAGGAAAAATTAAAACAAGATGAAACCAAAAAACTAATAACAATGTGCACACTCACACACACACACCAAGAAATACCACATGAGCAAACGCACAAAAAAACCAAAACCAAGAAAAATTTCTCTGTGATGGCAAGTCAGTGGGTTACCTTAAAGGATCTACAGTTGTGTGGCAGTGACCAATTCAAGGTGTGACTCTGCTGTAGGTGGTAGACAAAGGAGGTGATCAGAGCCCATATCCATGCTGGGTAATCACCAGCTAGCCAGCAGCACGAGTAGAGTTAGCTGCTGGTTCTGGGAGTTCACATTCAGACTGAACGTGGCCTCTGGTCATAGGGGTGGGTCCTGAGGCTTTGCTTTTTACAGTGTTGTGTGTCTCTCACTGGTGTGACCATGGCTCCCTGACTATGCACAATCTCCTTGGTTGTCCTTCACCCAGACACTGTGAGAGTTTAACAATGTAAGCCCTGAAATGAAGCCAACCTATGGCTGTTATGAGTCCTGGATCAGTTGGCCCTTCCCGAGGATGAGATCTGACTAAGCCCTCTCTCTAGGGGAAATGACAGGCACTTGAATGGAGTCATTCAAGTATTGTAGTACAATAGCATTCACTTCTCTGTTGCTCTGGTGGGTTTCTTTCTGAAAGCCTCTAAAGTCACTTTCATTATGTCTGCAGGTTTGATCTTTCTTCATGAGTTAATAACTAGAAGCCAGGGAGAAAGTTCATATTGCCCCTTTGGATTTCTACCTTGTGGCCTATTTCTGGAATTTCTCTATAGGTTCCAGTTTTCCTTTCTGATACTCTGTGGGTTCCAGGTATCCACTTACCCCTTTCTTTTCCATGTTATTTTCCAGTGTTTGAATTCTGAATCTTGGAGAGGCTGATTTGTTGCTGCTTATCATTCTGTCATTTTCCTGGAAATCCAAATATATTACCTTATTAAAAAATAGATTTTAGAGTCCCAGGGATTTAGCTTAGTGTTTCCACTGCCTGCCTTGCAAGCACAAGGTCCTGAGTTCAATCAGCAGTGCTAAAAACAAAGAACAACAAAATAGCTTTTGGAGAAAAGCACCAGGTTTTCTCAATTTAAAATATAGTTTATGGTACTTTATGCCTAAAATGTACCAATGAACTCAATGAGGAAAAAATATATATTTATTAATTAGTACATATTTGCAGTACATAATGATTACATTTATAATAGGGAGTATGTAATGTAATATATATATATTACATATATATTATATATATATAAATACATACATCTTCATTCTTTTATTCATTTTCTGTTCAGTGTAATTCTTGCTTCCTTTCCATTTGCAAAAGCTCTATTTCCATTTTTCTGTAGTTCTCTTTTTTTTCTTTTTATTGAGTTTATTGGTACAATCTAAGTATACAGTATAATTACATTCATCATTGGGATTCTTTACCTTTACATAATAGGCCTTGAGTCTCATTTGTTCCCCTTGTCCCTGCCCTCCCTTCACCCCTCTCCTCCCCTCCCCATTTACAAACACTTTATTTCCATTTTTTCAATTTCACATATTTTTTTCCTCTCCCTTATTACCTTTCCCCCACCTTCCCACTTTCCCTACACCTTTAGCCCTTTACTTCCTATTTCACATTATTAATTATTTCATTAGGATCCTGTGTACTATTATAGTTTTTCACACCTAAGAAACTATTCGGTATTTCAGTTAAAGAAATCTCTGTATGAACATTAAAAATAGGGAATCCTAAAATAAAACTAAAAAGGAAAGTAAAAGAGAAAAGGCAATGATGTAACATTAAAATAATCCTTAATTCTGGAGATGAAAAAGGTCTCTGAACATGTTTAAATCGCTTCTTGCTCTTACAGTCTTATCTTATTCTTTGTTTCATTATTTAGAGAATGCTTTATTAGTTTCTGTAATCATAACCACGTAGATATGACCTTACATATTTAGTATGATGTGTTACCCCTGTACACATGGAAAAAAATAAAAATAAATTAACATTTCTATACCAATATGGTTGTCCATTTTTGTACAATGTCAAGTCAACACAGTAAATTGGGATGACTTTTTCCAAAGTTGGCAGCACCGTTAAAGTTTCCCCAACTTCAATTTATATATATGTACATATATATATATGTATATATATACACATATATATATACATATATATATTTATTTATTTATATAAAAAGGCTAATAATACTATATTATGCATCGATAGCAGCAACAGCTTTTCCAGGTTCCGCAGTCATCTGAACAAAATTACAGACATTCAGCACATTCCATTAAAAAAACAAAAAAAACAAAGAAAAGAATAATATCCAGACAACAGCAAAGTTCTGTTGCTGTTGTGGTACCTGGCACCATTTTTTCTATTAGCCTTTTAATCATCAACTGGAAAGAGGACAGTCTAGAGTAATAACATTAAATGTAGCTCTGATAAAGCACGGTCCCTACTATGTATCATAAAGCAGGTACTAGATATTTTACATTCATAGAGTTATGATACAGTGCCATCCTACATCAATAATACTAGATTCAGTTTTGGTTTGAAATTTACTTTGTCAGCAAATGAGATTGCTACCCCTGTTTTTTTCTGGGCTCCTGTCACATGGAGAATTGTTTTCTATCTTTTCACTTTCAGTCTATGGGCTTCTTTTGGCACTAGGTGTGTTTCTTGTATACAATATATTGTTGGATTTTGCTTCTTATTCCATTTTGCCAGTCTGTTTCTCTTGATTGGTGAGTTGAGGCCATTGACATTGATGATTATAACTGATATGTACTGACTTATTATTGACATGTTATTGGCCTTTTGTTGACTCTTTTTACTTTTCCACTTTCTCCTTTTAATTTCTTGTCTTGCCTATTTGATTTGCTCTGTTGGGCCTCATGGTGTTGCCTTCAATGTCTTTTTCTAGGATCTTGTTTAGAATTGCTTGTAGTGCTGGTTTGGTATTCATGTAGTTTTTCAGGCGTTCTTTGTCTTGGAAGTGTCTTATTGCCCCCTCCATTTTGAAAGAGAGTTTTGCTGGATACATCAGTCTAGGTTGGAGGTTGTTCTCTTTTAGTACTTGAAATATCTCATTCCAGGCTCTCCTTGCCCCAAGGGTTTGTGTTGAAAAGTCTGCTGTGATTCTGATGGACTTTTCTTTGGATGTGATTTGTTTCTTTTCTCTTACTGCTTGTAGTATTTTGTTCTTCTGTTGGCTTTCTGGGATCTTGATTATTATATGTCTAGGTGTAGATTTTTTTTTTATTGTAGCTAGTTGGGGGTCCTATATGCTTCAGTTATCTGAATGTCAAATTCTTCCCCTCTGTTTGGGAAGTTTTCTGTCATTAATTCTGCAAACAGCTTTTTAAAGTCATTTGTACTTTTTCCTGCTACTTCATGTGTTCCTATCAGTCTTATGTTATTCTTCTTTGCATCATCTAGGAGTTGTTGGATTGATTTCTCATGATCTCTTACTGTTTTTAAGAGACCTCTCTTTGCATGGTCACTGACTGCAGTCTTATCTTCTATATCTGAGCCTATCTTCGCATTCGTTTATTCTGTTGCATACACTTTCAATAGAGTGTTTAATCTCCTGGATATCTGTTTGAATCTGTTTTATGGATTCCATTTCTTTCCTATGTTGGGTGTTTATTTTTTCCATTTATTTCTTATGCTGGGCCTTCATGGCTTCTATCATGGTCTTGAGCTCATCTGTTCTTTCTGTCAGTTTCTGCTCTAGAGTCTCAAATCACGACTTCCATTTTGCTCACTATCTCTATGGTTATCTGGGAAATTATTTCTGTTTTGAATTTTTCTAGAGCCTGATTGATCTGTTTTGTTACTTCCTGTGCTTTGAGTTCAGGGTGTCCTCGTGGTTCACTGTCAGCCTTTTCATCCTCATTTGCCCTACTGTTTGCCATTGGTGAACTGGAAATATGTCCTTGTGTCTTGCTTAAGTGTTTTGTCCTTTTTATTTTTGTTGTCAGACTGTCCTTGGTTTAATCTCTGGATTATCACCCAAATTTTCCTGATATAGTTGCACCCTAGCTTCTGTGTATCTAATGACCCACAGACATTCTCATCTTCATAACATCAGAGAAAACAGCTCATCAAATCAATGGCAGTGCTTTACCCCAACTGATACAATCAGCAACACATTAAGATGAAGCACAACTTGGACACTGATGACCTGTGGTAGTCACTAGTCTCTCACCCTTAAATCATTTGAATTAAATTGAAATCAAGAAGCAGTGCAGAACATGTCTGCAGTGAACAAAATTTCAATATAGTATATTTACCATTTAACAACTCAGACAGAGCGAGGATGCAAGACCCCTGATCTCAGTTAGCTGATGGCTGAACCCCATGACACTGACTCACCTTGGGCTGCAAGGCCCAGATTGAGTTCCTGAACCTTCTGAATGGTTGAACTCCACAACCTTCTATTACAGGTTTCCCACGCCTTTTCTTTAAAGATGTTCAAAGTTGGGAACTCAGAAAAATACCCTTGATGACCACCTCTGTCTCTGCAGAGTGGGTCCAAAGACTTGCACAGTCAGGAGGTCTGAGAGTGCGGGGGGCGGGCTTATGGGGGTTCAGGAGTGCCCATGCAGCTCCCTTTCCCACGCTTGAGGGATGGGGCCTGGGTTGGGAGCAATTGTGATTCTTCTTCCCATGGTGGATCGGAGCCCAGACTTCCTCCCAGCGCTTGAGCGATGGCAGCTGGGTCCGGAGCGAGTGTGGCTCTCCTTCCCATGGTGTATTGGGGCCCAGGCTGCCTCCTGGCGCTTGAGGGATAGGGGCTGGGTCTGGAGCAGGTGTGGCTCTCCTTCCTTCCTGAGGTGGATCGGGGCTCAGGCTACCTCCCGGCACTTGAGTGATGGCTGCTGGGTGTCGTTCTCTTTTTATTCCTCTATTCCATTTCCACTCTCCCCCCAATTATTGACAATGTTTGCCCTTTTTCAGATATAGATCTTTTATCGATTACCTGTTTTTTCAATCTGGGTGATATATTGCACACCTGTAATATGGTATTTGGTAAGTTGAGACAGGAGGATCACTTTGAGTTTGAGGGCAACCTGGTCTACAATATTGACTTCACAGCCATTCTGGAATACATGGTGAGACTGTCTGAAAAACGAACAAAAGAAATCAACAGAAAGTAGTGTGTTTATGTGCGACTTTATAGTAAGATTTGCTTTGAACTCACTAAGAAAATGCTAATCAAAAATATTCTGTAGTTCTTTAAACTTGCTTTAAAAACTTGTTTTGATATATTTTATTAATATGTTTAATTGTACATACTATTATGGTTTAGGTGTGATATTTTTATATTTGTATATAGTTATGTATTTATCAAATTAATCATTCTGTCCCCATATCCTTCTCTATTTCTAATCTCTTTTTTGCTTCATGTTGCCTTTTTTAAAGCTTTTTTATGTGAGAGAGAACATGCAATACTTGAGTTTTTTGTGTCTGCCTTATTTCACTTAACATACATGTTTTGTTCCATCTATGTTGTTGCAAATAACAGAATTTCATTTTCTTTAAATAATACTAACATATTCATGTATATATGTATTGTATATCCTGTAGATTTTCTTTATTCACTTGTCTATTTATAGTATCTAGTCTGATAGTATGTCTTAGTGACAGTAAAAATAAATGTTGTTTAGACTTAAGTAGGTAATTTAATTCCTAAAACAGAAGACTTAGGAAAGTGAAGAAAGTGTAAAATCTCCCGAGCCCTTCCTATCCAGAGTAGAGTTAGTCTTTCTTTATAAAACTCTTTGCATGGCCACAAACCAACTTAGCACAGGCTCCAAGCATCTGAGCAAATCACCCAGGTTGAGAATGCAAGTCCCAGGGAAAAGTGACCGATTTAGTGGCTGAATTAGATCTAAATCAGAGGTCAGAACTCAGTGAAAGGGGGTTTGTGTGCCCTTTCGGGTGCCCCTTCCCAATTAGGCCACTCATGCACCGAGAGGTCCGGCAGGAGATCTTTATTGTAGGGAGGCAAGCAGGAGGCAGGAAGGCAGAAAGAGAGAGAGAGGAGGAAGAAGAAGCAGAAGGAGAGAGAAGAACAAAGAAAGGAAGGTCCTTTCATCAGTTCGGGGGTGGGCTATTGCTTATTTAGGAGGAGTGAGTTATTTTTAACCTATCACAGGCCAGATTGCTTTTTTGGGCCCAGTCCTGCAGACACAGGTTTCAACTTTCCTGGACCACTGTGGCCTTGGTGGGGAGGGAAACCACAGATAAGGGCATGAGGTCATTTTAGGAGCCAAGATGTACCAGGAGAATGCAGCCTGTGAGGCGGCGCCACAGCGTACTTTAACATGATCAATTCCCTAACACTCAGTCCTTAACCAATTCGGCTTGTTGTGGTTGTTGGCACCTGTTACTCCCCCTATGCCCAGCAGCCCGTGGTTAAAATCAGAACTGACTGAAATTCCAAGCCTTCGATTTCTCTCAGAAATTGGACCGCCTTACTCTGAGAAGAGCACTTAGTTCCCTAGGCCTGGAATTCCTCGCAAGGAACCTAAGCTGTGAACCAGTCCCCCGCAAGGCCTCTGCACAACAGCTAGCGACTTGGAAGGAGGTACGTCATAGATGCACCCCGTCCCATCTGCACCTGGAGAAATAAATCCCAAGGGGCTGTTCAGAGTGTGTAGCTAGGGGCAGCAGATTCTGAGCCTTTCTCCATAACCGGGGTCTCGAGCTCCAGGTACCCTGCGCCCCGTGGGTCCGTCTTACTCATAGTAGAGGCCTGGGGCTCAGGAGGCAGAGTGGGGCTGCCTGAGGCTGACCCACAAGGGACCACACTGGAGGTTTCCCCGGCCCACCTCTCACAGCCTGAACTGCTACGGGGCAGGATGCACTGAGCACCAGACAGCGACCTCTGCCTGTGCCTCACCCTCACGCTGCAGCTCTTGCTAGTAAATGATTTTTTAAAAAGTCTTTGGGTGTCTCCAAACTCCATGATTTGATTGAAGGACTCAGATAATAGTTTACTCATGACTTTAGGATTTATTACAGTGATAAAATAGATTAAAATTATCAAAGAAAAAAGTAATACAGAAGAGTCCAGCAGAGACAAGATACAATGTTCTGTATGCCCTGAGCAGTTATATGAGCTGCCCTTTATTCTACTAACATTGTGTCCCAGCTTGAATGTAGTAGTGCCCACCAATGAGCCACAGTGACCCCACTTACATGAGGATGAATCATGTAGATAAATTAGCTGGCCTTAATTACTCAGCTCTTTGTTATATATACAGAGATCTGGTAACCATATTGCTCTAAGCTTGTACTGTAATGAATTCTGAAGGTCTAATGGGGTTAAGAATAGGAAAGGTTTACTGAGAGATAGCTCCTGAGGGACAGGATGGGTCCCATAAGTGGATTGCTATGGGGCCCTTTGTCAGGGATAATTTATATAGCAAAGTCACAATGCGGTACAACATGGGTCTATTTACAGACTATATAATTACGAGTAGAGATACTTAGCTAATATTGGTCCAAGAGGGAAGCAGGTCCATGTACATTGAAACAACAAAGGAGTTTTGGGAAAGGATGAATCTGGATGCTCTAGTCACCCACTTGGGCCTGTCTGGGCCTCTTGGACCAGGTAGAGCTAATTATATTATAATTCCAGGTTACTGCTTATCCCTTAAGGAGGCATGTAAGTCTGGCCATTGCATCTTTATTTTGAGGCCTGGCCTTCTTCAGGTGAGCTCCAGCTACAATTCTGATTTCTTTATTCTTTTTACAGACTTCCTTGAGAGCCCAGTCCCTCTTTGACTATATATTATTTTCTGTCTAACCTAGCTGCCTATAATTGTCTCATTTGGAGAAAGTCCCTTGTGCTATTGAGAGGGGTCTTTGAATAATCCTTCTCCTCTGATGGTAAAATGGGACGTTATGTAGATAGCTATGAAGTCTTTTCTTTTTTAAAAAGTTTGGTTCACCTTGGAGGTTTCTTTGTTCAGTATAGGTGTGTGTCTAGTTGATCTATAGGTGACAGTGGGGTGTTTAGATCTTCCACTATGATTTTGTTTTTTTTGAGACAGCGACTCACTGAGTAGTTGAGACTGACCTAGAACTTTCTATGTAACCCAGGCTGGTCTCAAACTCACAGTGATTCTCCTGGCTCAGCCTCCTGAGTGCTGGTATTACAGACATGCACCAACACACCCGGTTTATGATTGTATTTATGTTTATTTATTTTGTTATTTCAGAATTCAGTAGCATTTGTGTTTCAGTGTCTGGTAGCCACTATTTGGCTCCTATTTGTTAATAATTGTTATCTATTCAGTCACATTATGCCCTTACCCAATATGTACTCGCCTTCTTTGACTGTTCTGACCAGTTTTGGCTTGAAATTCAGTGTGTCTGAAATTAGGGTAGCTACTCCTTCTTTTTCCTGGTTCCTGTGGTATGAATACTATTTTCCATTCTTTGGTTTTTTTTTTTTTTTTAATCTGTGAACTTTTTTGAACTATGTATTTCTTGTATACTATATATTATTTGGTTTTGTTTCATTACCCATTTTGCTAATTGAAGAATTGAGATGATTTTATTTTGTTATATTTAAATGTTCTTAAGTTTTAATATATTTGTTAAACTAGTTCACTAGTATATATTTGCCATACTAACTTCAATTTAGTTTTAGTTTTTGTTTTTTGGTACTGAGGATGGAACTCAGGATCATGTACTTACTAGCAGGCACAGTTAACTTTAGTTTAGTTTTAATTTTACCATTGTTAATAATTATAAAATTGAGTTTATTATAACAGGGAGTCTCACTTCCAGTTTTAAAAAAGACAGTACTGCTTGATTGCCTTTATCGTGGAATTTTTTATAAAATGTCATCGATTGTTTTCTCTCTTTGCCTTTCACTAAGTGCATATATAGACATAGCATTCAATGAACCTATTTTGCTATATGTAATTAAGGTTGGACAAAATATAAATTTCTTCTTAATTTACTTGATAATGCTGAAAACAAAAATTAAAAATGGGCTTGGAAGAATTAAATGATTCCAAATAAGCAGATAAACTAATACAAATTTTTCCTCTTTTTTTTGTACTGGGGATTGAACTTGTGCCTGAGAGGCAGGTGTGGCACCACTGAACTTTTAAATCTTCACCCAAAAGATTCTACTTTTAATGTTATTTGTGCTCTTTCTTGTAATAGCCACAGAGTCAACATTAAAGGTGTTTTAATTTATAATGTGGATATATTGCATATGCTTGCAGTCTTTCTCTAATACTAGCTAAACATCAGAAGTCTTAAGTCTTTCATTTATTGTGAAATATTGAGAAATGCACTTCATGTCTGTATGTAACGTAACAAATTGGTTTTTGTTTTTTGTTGTTGTTGTTGTTTTTTGGCTTTTTGAGACAGGGTCTCACTATGTAGTTGAGACTCACCTGGAACTCACTATGTAGCCCAGGCTGGTCTCGCGATCCTCCTCCCTCAGCCTCCCGAGTGCTGGCATTACAGTTGTGAGCCACCACACCCAGCACAAATGGGTTTTTATAATAATATCCCACTATTACATTTTATAATAATGTAAGAATTTAAGTGGAATAATTACATATTGAAGTGGTAAAGCACAGTATAAGTTACTTCATTAAGTCTTCAGTATTTGAAAACTATTGGACAGTAATGAGATAAAAACTTCCTGGATACGAAAATAGATTAGAGTCCTGTTGATGTATTATCCCTGAATGTTTGGACCAGTCTGTGAGCCTCTATTATTAATTATCCCCATGTAATATACAAATAACACTTTGTTTGAGTTGACTTAAAGAGAGGAATTCTCTTTAGTTACCCAGTCACTTTTCAATAAACATGAAATGAGGAAGCAATAGATGGATGACTAGGAAAACAATATTTAAGCTTTTCTCAACTTTTAGCTTTTATTAGTATATGTTGATAGTACACAGAGATTGCATTTCTTGTACTGGTACATTTACATAACACATCTTAATTTTTTTTTAATCCCTTCCTCTTCTCACCCTCTGCCCTCCTTTCATCTCTTGTTTCCCTTCCCTTTTGTAAAGATCTGTCTTCCTAATTCCCATTTAGTTTGCTCTTTGGTTATATTTTGGGTTTCTCATAAGAGAAATTGTATGATATTTAAGCTTCTGTGTCTGGTTCATTTCATTTAACATTATTATCTCAAGGGATATCCATATTGGTACAAATTACTTGTTTATTCTTTATGCAGAGTGGCACTCTATTGTTTATATATGCTTCATTTTAGAATTCATTCACCTGTTAAAGGACATACAGGCCACTTCCAAAATTTAGTTATTATGGATTGTGCTGCTATAAATATAGCCATGCACCTTTAACTCTTGGGAAGATACTAAGAAAGGGAAAAAAATGGGTCAGCTGGAACTTGTAATTTTAGTTTTTGAGGAATCTCCATTCTGATTTTCATAATTATGTACTAGCTTGTACTGGAAGCAACAATTTAAAAGTATCCCCCCTCCCTTTTTACAGCTTTGCCAACATTTGTAATTATTTGATTTCTTGATGTCAGACTTTTTTTCCCTGAAGTAAGATGAAATCTCAGAGCTATATTAATTTGCATTTCTGTAGTGGCCAGTCAAGTTGAATATTTTTTTTTTTTTTTTGGTACCTGGGATTGAAATTGGGTCCTTGAGCTTTTGAGGCAGGCGGCAGAACCACTAATCTAAATTCCCCTGCCTCCGTAGCTCTTTTTGGAGAGAATCTTTTTTTGGGGGTATATTTTTTTGAATTCTTTATATATTCAAAGAATCATTAAAGGAACATGACAATTAATAATGGTGAATGACATTCAGCAGTCCCATTCACCTGTTTTACTTCCTGACAACTGTTTTGTAAATCTTCAGTACCCCTTGCCCCATTTTTTTAATAGTAACATGCAAATCAGCTGAGAAGAGCTAGTTTATATAGTCATACCTTTACGATATTGTGGAATTAAACTACAGAAATAAAATAAATATTTCAGTGAAATGAGTCACTTTTTTTTATTTCTTAGTGTGTATATCATAGTCTGTTAAATGTGCACTAGCATCAGGGCTAAAAAACAATATATGAAGCATTTCTTCATATTTGGAAATTAAATATTTCTTAACTTTACAATACTTTTTTCCTAAAAGATATTAACAGTTGTCTGAGATTTTAGCGAATTCTAATTATTTTGATCAGGGAAGGTCATACCTTGATGTTAAATGTTGCTGCCTGGCTGTGATAGAGTTTGCTGCAAGATTACTGAAATGGCTGTGGCACTTTCTTAAAATAAGACAGCAGTTAAGTTTGTTGCCTCACTATACTCTTTCTGGGCTAGGATTGTATTTCACTAGTAAAGAGGTCCTGTGGTGGGGTCACCAAATACAAATCAAGATAAAATACAAATCCAAAATAAATAGAAAACAAGACAAAATAACAACAGCAAAAAATAAAAGAGCACATCATGGTGGCATATGCCCATAATTTCGATATCCTGGGAAACTTATGCAAAGGATAAGAATTTTTAACTAATCCTAGGCAATATAATGTGTTACAGAGACCTTATCTCAAAAGTATAAAGAGTGAGAAAAAGGGGAGGAGTCTCGTGGCCTAGTGTTTAGGCCCTGGCTTAATCCTCAGTACTCAAAATGAAAATAAAATGCACACTCTTTCTTTTACAAAAATTTTTTTGTAACATGTAGTACCCCTAGAGTTAGAATTTTCCCTCATAGTAGCTGGGATTATAGTCATGTCGTCAGTTTGGCAATTTTGCCAAAGTTGAAATTTGTAGTTAGCTAATATAATTATATTGTAAAATAATTTCATGTTTTAGCTTGCAACTTAGTTTTTGTACCTGTGCACAGAGAAAATGCTTTTGGGACTATACGAATCACATGCCGTTCTAAGCATTAAATATCTGGGTGTGTAGCACAATTTAAAATTCTGGGATTGTACATATGTGTTTGCTCTTTGTAGTTGAGTTTAAAGTGGCTTGTTTTAAAAGAAAAGAAAAGCATAGGTCCCAGGAGTTGCTGCCAAATTCCTCAAGAGCTTTAGAAGAATCTATTGCCAGTAGTACTCAAACATTTAAATGAAACTGAAAGAGAAACAGTACTCCCAAAGTAATTTTTGGACACAGCTATTATCCTGATTTCAAAATCAAGAAGGGACCCAGCACAAAAAAAGAATTAAAGGCCAATATCTATATTGAATATAGATGCAAAAATTCTAAATAAGATATTGGCAAACAACATTCAGCAGATCATGAAAAAACATACATGATGACATCGGATTTAATCCACGGATTCAGGGATGGTTCAACAAATGCAAACCAATAACTATACTATACAAATAGAAGGAAAAATTACATGGTCACCTTTGTAGACTCAAAAGAAGTATGTGACACAAGCCAACATTCATTCATGATAAAATCCTGAAGAAGTAGGTCATTTCAAGCTAATAAAACTATCTTTGACAAAGCAGTGAGCAATGTAACTTTTTTGTTTGTTTGTTTGTTTGATACAGGGCCTCACTATGTAATTGAGACTGACCTGAAACTCACTGTATAGTCCAGGCTGGTCTTGAACTCACAGTGATCCTTCTGCCTCAGCCTCCCAAGTGCTGAGATTACAGGCATGTGCCACCACATCCTTAGTGTAACATTAAATGGAGACAAACTGAAAGTTTTCTCTAAAATCAGGAACAGGATTTCCACTGTCACCCTGTGCTTCAGTATAGTCCTTGAAAGATTTACCAGAGTAATCAGGCAAGAGAAAGAAATAAAAGGGATATGGACAGAAAAAGAAGTTAAAAGGGCCAGGGATTTAGCTCAGTGGTTCCGCTGCCTGCTTCGTAAACACAAGGACCTGAATTCGATTCCTGGTACAAAAAAAAAAAAAAAAAGTAAATTATTATTGCCAAATGGCATGACCATATACATAGAAGACTCTAAAAACTCCAACAACAGATTCCTAGAAATTAACAACCAAATTCACTAGTGCTGCAGGATGTAAAGTCAATACTCAAAAATCAATAACATTTTTGTACACCAATGATAAATTCATAGAAAAATATCTTTCACAATAGCATCAAGAAAAATTAAATATTCAGAAATTACTCCAAGTAAAGAAGTGAAAGAGCTGTACAAGGAAAACCACTGTACCCTGATGAATGAGATAAAGGGGACACCAGAAAATGGGATGGTATCCCTTGTTCCTGGATAGGCTAAACTGTCATAGCTAAAATAGCTATATTTCCACAGTTGCCATACATAGGGCTGGCATAGGGTTTAGCTCACTGAAGCCAAACACCCTCACTGGATGAAAGATAACCTCTTTAATGGTGCTGGAAAAATTGGGTTTTCAGCTTGCCAAAGATTAAAACTAGACTTATATCTCACCATGCACTAAACTAAAATTAAAAGGGATCAAAGATCTAAACATTGAAACAAATAGTAATCTGTTTGGAAGAGAGGTTAGGTAGAACTCTTGAAGATGGTGTACAAAATGATTTCATGAACAGAACCTCAGTCACACATAAACTAGCACAAAGAATCAACAAGAAGGATCTCATCTTATTAAAAAGCTTGTACGCAGCAAAAGAGTAAGGAGACAACCCATAGAAAACCAACATAAATCTGCCAGCTCAAAAATCAGAACTCAGAAAATTAGACTGACCATTTAATATTAAAGACCCAGTAAAAAAATGGGCATAAATGGAGAGCAAGTACATGAAAACAGTGTTCGCTATTACAGGCCATTTGAGAAATGCAAATTACAAAAACATGAAAGTAAATCTTATTCCAGAAAGAGTGGTCGTCATCAAGAAGCAAGAAAATAACATGCTGAAGAGATTTCAGGGGAAATTGTTGTTTGGGAGTATAAATTGATAATACTACTTTATTAAAATGGCTATTCCTTAATGAAATAAAAATAAAAATTCCACTTGACCAAGTTATTGTTCTAATAGCTGTCTTCCTCAAAGAGATAAAGCATAATCATAATTCAGTGATACATGGATACCTATTTGTAGCAGTACAATTCATAGTAGCTAAATCTTGGAAGCAGCCTAAATGTCCGTCAATGAATGAATAAGGAAAATGTAATATTTATACATGAAGAAGTTCTTATATAATGTAGGAGAAACATGAGTCATATGTAGAAAAATGGGTGTAGAATGAAAGCATAATGATATGTGAAGTAAATCAGACATACATTAAATATCACTTCTTTTATATGAAAAACTCAATACATTAAAAAAATACAAAATAAAAGACAGACAATAGGCATAAAATAAGAGAGAAAAATAAGCCTTTGTAGTCCAGGATGGTCAGTGTATTTACAGGTATACTTTCATTCAGTATAATTGTCTTATAAAGTGTTTTATATTTTTTTGGTATATTAATCTTCTGTTAATCTTTTAGTGATAAATAATAAAGACATGAATAAATGAATCTGATGCTGGCCAAAAAAAAAAAAAAAAAAAGAATGAAGGGGAAAGGGAAAAAAATTTGAGATGTATTACGTACATGTACCAATTCCCTAAGTGAATGTACTACAGTCTTTTAGTAATAAAAATTAAAAAATAAGAAGTCAACATGCTTATTTTAATTGTTGAAAATTAGATGTTGATCTGAAAATTGAAAATTTGTCAGAAGAATTGGTAGAGCATTTCAGAAACTTACTGTTTTACTTCAGTTAAAAATAACTAGTGTCTGTGTTCTTCTAGGTAGTTTATAAAATACAGATTTATAAAACAAATTTATAAAACATAAACTTAATGTATTAATATTCTCACTTTCTTCTTGCAGCATTTTCAGTTAGCATTGATTGATTGTAATCCTTGTACTTTGTCCACGGCTGAAAGTAAGTATTTCTAAGTATGTTACTTGTTTCTGTCTTTTAAGCAACAGAATATAAAAAAGTTTTTTTAAAGTATGTTGTAGTAAGGATGGAATAGTACAGTGTATGTATGATTCAGTGAGTTATGTTATTTTAGTTTAGTTTGAGTTTTGTGTAGTTATACTTTGGTATAGTTATAGTTTGAGTACCTTTTTTTATTTAAGAAAATCAGCAGTGATAATTATTGAATTGTTTTCTTTTTCTTTTTCTTTTTTCTTTTTTTGGTACTGGGGATCAAACTGGATCCTTGTGCTTGTGAGGCCGGAGGCAGAACCACTGAGCTAAATCCCTGGCCCTTGTTTGTTTTCTTACAGAGCAGTTATACAGATTGCCTACTTTGTCCACAATATTATTATAGGATATTATTTTCTTGTACTTTCACTTTTTTGCGGGGGGAGGCAGGGTCTCCCTCTGTAGTTCAGTCTGTGTCTGAACTCACTATGTAGCACAGGCTGAATTTGAACTTGAGTTGATCCTTCTGCCTCAGCCTTCTGAAATTACAGGGTGTGCCACCACAACTTACTCATATTGTCACTTTTTAATTAAAAAAAATAATCTGACCCCCTTTAATGTCTTATGTCTAGACTGTCTTTGAAACTTTCATATACTTTTGATATTACAAAAATCATGTTTTCAAAGCAAAGTTTAAAAACTAAGTAAAATTACTTTTTTTTTTTTTTTTTTTTTTTTTTTTTGGCTTTTTGAGACTGGGTCTCACTATGTAGTTGAGTTCCAACTTACTATGTAGCCTAGGCTGGTCTCAAACTCACAGTGATCCTCCTGCCTCAGCCTCCTGAGTTCTGGGATTACAGGCGTGCACCACTACTCCTGGCAAAATTACTTCTTTTTAATAGGAGAATCATTTATTTATTTTATCTTTAGTAAGTTTTTTGGTACATGTTAGGTATTACAGCACAGTTACATTCATCATTGGGATCTTGTACCAAACGTGATGTACCAGGTTTATTTTTCCCCATTCCCCAGCCCTTCCTTCATTCCCTCCACCCTTCCCTGTTTAACAGACATTGTTTCCATGTTTTTCCTTTTCACAAATTTTTTCTTTTCCCGTTTTCCTTTTGCCCTACCCCTCACACTTCCACTACTCTTTGAGACCTTTTCTTCCTGTTACACAATAAGTGAATTACTTTATAACACATAGGGATTTAAAATAAAATACACTGTTTTTGAAACTATGGTGGATGACTATATAAATACTTTTGAGAAGAATCAGTTAATATAAAACAACATTATATGATTCTTTTTTTTGTACGGGGATTGAACTCAAGACCTTACACTTTTGAGGCAGCTGGAGGCACCACTGAGTTAAATCCTGGGCACTATATGATTGTCTTTTGAGGTAATAATAATGTTTATTCTAGAATTTTAAAAGTAGTATTTTGGTATAAAGCTTAGTTTCAAGACATATTACTATATTTGTGAATTTTAATTATAATTAAAACTTTGAGAGCTTGCGATTTAACTCAGTGGTGCCACCCCTGGTCTTTGCAAGCTCAAGGTCCTGAATTCTATCTCTGGTACCTATTACTAAACCCCCCCAATTGTAATGGTGAGCATTTTCCTAGCTGGCTGTTATGTTGTTCTACTGTACATTTAAAAAAGAAATGGAGATGTCTGGGAATGTGTCTTTAGTGGTGCTTTGCCTGCCTGGCAAGTAAGTGCTAGTGCATGAGTTCAGTTTCTAGAAATGGAAAAAAAGAAAGAAATAGAGAGTGTATACCTTATAAAAGATGACACTGTATTTATGAAATAGTGAGGTCTGTCATCAGCCATGTCAGTAATTCTGGAGTAAGTTGGAAGATACTTCAATAGATTGATATAAATACAGGACATGTTGTAGTAAGGCAAGGTATATTGGGAAGAAAAAGTGATGAGGGAGAAAAATTCTTATTGTATGTAGATAAAGGAGTATTTGTATATATCAGAAGGTTTGATTGTGTTTTTATTCTCTTTTGCTGAAAGTAAAATATTTTTAATCTTATAGTTGATGTTCTAAAAATATTTATAAAGCAGTAACCTTGGTTCGTTCACAAAACTGCTTGGTTTTAGAGTAAATTAAAAAATTTGAATTACTGTCTTTTCTGTGAAATGGAGCTTGTAGTTTTGTAGTGCAGTCTTCTCTTCTTGACTGAGATGTAGATTTTTTTAAGACTTTGCATAAGTTTTTTGAATGAGAATATCTTAAGAGCTAAGCTTAGGAATGGTTAATTTTATGGGCCTGGGATTTAACTCAGTGGGGCCACAGCCTGCCTCACAAGCAGGAAAACTCCAGTTAGATCCCCAGTACAAAAAAAAAAAAAAAAAAAAAAAAAGAATTGTTAACTTTATATAGCTTCCTATGTATATTTTTATCTTTATGACATTTAGAAAGAATTGGTATGAGAAAGAGCGGATATGAATAAAGAGGAGTAAATGAAACGATGCCATACAAATTTCACCACTTGTGATGTTTCTTAAAAAGTCATTATATTCTCTATATAGTTTTGAAAGGTGTTTGCTATAAGTAGAAATCTCAGAAGCAACTTGTTTTTGATAGACAAAAAATTAGATATTTAGTTTTCAGTTGTAACTATCCACTGTGATTTAGTTGTTTTGATCAATATTACTGAATCATTTTTGCTCTGTCACCGGTGAACTGAGCATCAAGATGATCTACAAAAAAAGGAAGCCAAAACATTCTGCTTTTACTTGAGTTTTGAGATATAGTTGTTTCGTAGTCTTGATGTTTAGATGAATTTTTTTTTTTTTTTTTGTATGGGGAGATCAAACTCGGGTCCTTGTGCTTGTGAGGCAGACAGCATAGATGATTATTTTTTCCTTCCATCTTTAAATTATCTAACTTTGAAGAATTGAGAAAAAATTTATTTGTTATTCATAGTATCCTCATCTTTGGCTTTTTAAGAATTTCCAAAAGAAATTCATATAAAGATGTTCATTGATATGTTCTTAATGTATGATAACCAATAAAAGAAATTTTTCAGTATCATGTATGAAGATATGTGAAAGGTGTATATCTTTAATGTTTTTATCTTGAACTTTTTTGTGAAGTATATTAGCTATTTTTAATTAGTAGAAATGTAAGAAAGTAGATTATACTTTTATTTAATGACTTCATATGCATGTTACTATACTCATTTTAGTAGTTTTAATATTTTATTTTATTAACAAGAAAGCTCACCTAAATGCAATGTAGTTTTATAGTTTTAACATGTTCTTAAGTTTTATATTACTGCTACCTTAAATTGATTATATTGAAATTGATATTTTTCATGGTCTGTTGCAGTTAAATTTCATATTGCACACTTGTATGAAACCCAGGTAAGTATTTTAATTTACCTTTCTTAAATACATGAGCTAACAAATAACCAAATCTTCATCCATGAATGTAAAATAAAATGAATAAGTTTCATGTTTTAAATAAAATAAATATATCAGGTAGTATTTTTCTTCTGGGTATTATTCTTTAACATACGTTTGTGTTTCATCCTCATTAAATACGTTTTAAATTCTGTTTAGTGATGAAATTATTATGACAAATAGAATTTGAGATTTCTTTTAATTAATGTATAGTGGTTTTAGTTGTTATTTAGGAAGTATTTTATTTAATATGATTTTCTTTTTTGAAATATAAGTAAGAAGCTTTTTACTATTTTTATGTTTATTGTACTGCTTTTTAAAATGATGCTTATGTTTTTAGTAATATATTGTCCTAAAAGTTTCTTCTGATTTTCTTTGAGATTGGGATGTCTCTACACTTGATCTTAGCCAAAAGGCTGAGAAACAATGGGATATCTTACTTATTTGACATTAGGCTAGGAGAATTATAGCACTATATATATAGTCTCTTGTGAAAAATTGGGAAAAAATTTTAGGACAACGAAGAAATAGTATTTGTCTGTAATATAAGTAATGGAACATTTGAATTTTAAGTAGGAAATCTGACATACATTTAATTGCGTCATTTCTAATGTGTACGTAGAAAAAGCATTTTGAATGTGTATGTAATCTTTAGGTCTATTATCTCCTTCCTAAAACAAATACAAAATAATATATTAGAGGTAAATTGATGTGTGATATAAGATTATACCCACAGCAGGGCTGGGCCAGGAATTTAGCCCAGTGGTTCCACTGTCTGCCTCTCAAGTACAAGGACCTGAGTATGATCTCTGGTACCAAAAAAAAAAGTGGTAAAATGGATATAATAGTACACAGTATCCTTTATTGTTCATACTATTAGGAGATGTAGCAAGATAAAGATAGATCTATGGAAGATCCAACATGGAGAATTTTTTAAAAATTAAGTTCCTCTACTCATCTCTTCCTACTCTCCATGACACACACACACACACACTCTCTCTCTCTCTCTCTCTCTCTCTCTGAATAATAATTGATATGCCCACAAGTTAGGGTATTCTTCTACTCTAGAAATTAATTTATTTTGTAAAATTTATCTGAGAATTGATAACCTTACAAGAACGTTACAGGTAAATTTTTTAAAACTGCTGTTGGGATATTTAAAATTTATTTTCATTTGAAATTGTTTAATCCATTGTTGTAGGGAGAGTAGTTTAAAATGAAATTTTATCTCTTGTGATAATTTGTGCATATTGGTATATTATGATTCTAAACTTCTGTGAAATTTTTAATGAAAACTATAAATATTAAGCCAGAGTAGCTACTGCAGAATTTTTCCATTTGACTTTCTTTTTTTTTTTTTTTTTTTTTTTTTTTTTTTTTTTGGTTTTTATTTGGGACTAGGTCTCTCTATTTAATTTATTCTGGAAATGAGCTCACTATTGTTATTCAGGCTGGCATTGAACTTTTGGTGATCCTCCTGTTACAGCCTCCTGAGTGCTATGATTATAGGCATGTGTTGCTATGTTTGGCTCTATTTGAATCTTTTTAACTTTTTTTGAAACAAGATCTTCCTGTGTAGTTTAGGCTACCTTCAACTCATAGCTATCCTTCTGCCTCAACCTCCCATGTGCTGAGATTACAGGTGTGCACCACTATTCCTAGCCTTCATTTGAATCTTTAAAAAGTAAATTTTATCTTTTATTTATGTAGTAGATTTTTGAATAACATGGAAGGATGAGATCTAAGTTTAGTACACCTTTCTGAGAAGTAGAGATGTAGGTAGTACATTTATATGTGATAATTTTAGACGAGTGTATTTTTTTCAGTGAAGAATTTCATTTTTCTTGTTAATTTAAGGTCAATTAAAAATATTTAAAAAGTCATATAATATTCATGCTTTGTTAGACTTACTGCAATATTGAATATAATTTTCTATGAGTAAACAATGGAGGTATATGTGACTTTTCTTATTTTTAATTTCTTAACTGTATGTAAAAGTTATTTATAAACTTTTCCCCCAGCCTTGCAGTATGATTTTCCTGTCACTTGATAATTCCATACCCCACAACACTTGCAGCCTGACTCCAGTACTTTTGACTGAACCCATGGCCTTCTCATTTAGCTATATCCTCAGCCTTATTTTATTTATTTTTATTTTGAGAGAGGGTCTCAATAAATTGCTATGTTGTCCAGGTTGCTCTTGAACTTTTAGTTCTCCTATTTCAGCCTCTGAAGGTACTGAGATTATAGCTGTACAAGACCACACCCAGTTTACATTTTCTTAAAATTGCTAAATGAAAAAAATCATTGGTAGTGCAAGGTTCCTAGTTCAAGTCCCAGTATCCCCCCCAAAAAGTGATTGCCAGTCAAGAAATAGTTTTTGTGTTCTTTTTTAAACATGATTTTTCCTTTAATTTTTAATCATTTGGGTTATGTTGATCCTAAAAAAATACAAATCCTCAACAAAACACCTGGAAAAATAATACTAGCAACAGAAAAGAAATACTAGAACACAGAAAATTAGAAATACTAGAAATGCTTGAACACACAACATCAGTAACATCAGAATATCACAAATGATGAACAAATAAGATTTTCCCAGGAGCTGTAATATTTAATAATTAGTAAATATGATATTTAGTACATTGAGTGGACAAAATTATATTACAAAAGAACAGATATAGAAGAGGCCCATGATAAAATTTAGTATTTTTAATATAAAAGTCTTAACAAATTAGTATGCTGTAAAGGATGTACCTTAGTATAGTTAAGGCTGTAGATAACTATATCACAATTAATATTATAGTTACTTAGGAAAAAAAAATGAATGTTTTTCCTTTAATACCTGGAACAAGAAAAGGGTTACTACCTATCTTAAGTATTGTACTGGAAATTTTAGAATAATTAGGTAAGATAAAAATATATAAGCAGTACTGCTTAGAAGTGAGATTGTTTGCAGAAGACATGATTATAAGTGGAAAATTGTAGATACTCAGCCCCCTTCAAAGAAAACACTCCTAGCAGCAATTCAGTAAACTTATGGGAGAGAAAATGACTTTTTAAAAAACCCAGTAGCACTTCTTTATATTACTTCTATATACCGCTATATACCATCCCCAAAGAAATTAAGAAAACAGTTTACTTACAACCACATTGAATCATAAAATGCTTAGAAGTAAATTTAGCTGAAATGCTGTACACTGAAGATTTATTTGTACAGTGAAATTTAAAGCTTTGAAGAAATTGAAGTTGAATTATTTTGCAGAGAAAAAAATCTTTTCCTAAAATTTTGTAGAATCACAAGTAATGCTGAGTAAGCAAGCACCTTTGAGTAGGAGAAACAAAGTATGTGGCAGCACATTTTCTGATTTTTTAAAGTATGTCACAAAGCTGATGTAATTACAGTGCAAAGAACCTGGAGTTGTACCTTTATTTATGCTCAGTTGTTCTAGAAAATGCCAAGGATATGCAATAAATAAAGGGTAAATATTTTTTTAAATGATGTTTATAAAACTGGATGCACACATACTAAAAAATGAGATTGGATTATTATTTTAACACTATGCATAAACATTAAAAAATGGAATAACGATTTAACACTAAAAATCTTAAGTGTCATAGGAGAAAATAGGAAGAGTTCCGTGATACTGGTCTGGGGTATAATTTCTTGGATATCAGACATAACATAGATAGTTACAGCAAAATAGACTACATGAAATAAAAAGTTCTACATAGCAAAGGAAACCTCAACAAAAATAAAAAGATAAACCATGGAATTACAGGAAATATTTACAAACCTGTATGTAATAGGGGGCTAATATTGTCAAGAAGTAGCTAAGAAATTAGGGCAATTTAATAGCAAACAATAAATAATAATAATAATTTTTTAAAACCCTAAAACACACCAAACCAAATCAAAGAAAGCTAACTTTGGATGGGAGATTTAGCTCAGTGGTGCCACCATCTGCCTTGTAAGCACAAGGTCCTCATTTCAGTCTCTGGTGTCAAAAAAAAACAGAAAAAGCTAACCTACCCAGCCTGATTTTAAAAGTGGCAAAGAACCTGACACAGTTTTCACAAGTGACAAATAGCCAGCAGTTGTTGTAACCTATCATCACAAATCTTTAAGGAAATTTGAAGCGACACCATGGAGTGTTACTTCACGTTTCCTAGAATGTGTGTTATGAAATCTAAAAGAAAGATAAGAAAAAAATAGAAACCTTGTGCCCAACTGGTGAGTTTGTAACTTGCTGCAACTTTTAGCAAAAAGAGAACCCTTAAAAAATTAAAAGTAGAATTACCATATGATGCAACAATTTTATTTCTTGGCATAAATCAAAAGGAAATACCATAGCCATCTTAATGAATTTGCAATCTGTTGATTGCAAATTACATACAGTAGTGAAAAAATAGAAGCAAGGTGTGAATAATTGAGGAGTATATAGATTTCTCACTGCCATATAATTTAGCCTTAAATGTAGTATATATAGTGAAGTGTTTAAGAATGTATGCATAAAAGAATTTCCTTAAGTTGCCAATTACATGAAAAAATATGTCTTCAAAGTTTTTCTCTATCGGTACAAGCAGATTTTTTAAAAACAAGCTTTTACTATCATCTGCTTACTTCAACCAATTTGAGCCATTTAAAAATGACTAAAATTGTTGCTTCATGTCTTAAACTTTTAAAAATAAACCATTAGGAATTATAGCTATTTAGCATTAATGGTAGTACCAAAAATAATGGACAAATTTTATTTATGTAGGCATATGAAAAATTCTAAGTAAAGGAAAACCAAATCCTGTTTTTGTGGAAAAGTTCATATCATGAATAAATGTACTTTTTAAATTTAGGGACAACTGAACATAAATGTATTATAGGAAACATTTAAAAAGTGGAATTTAAACATATAGATGAATTAATAATGTAGGAATTTTGAAAAAGTATTCCTGCTTAGTAGTTTTTCCTTATTAAACATTCAGCGATATTGTCAAGAAAAAAAATAGAAGACATGTTTATTCAAAATTTAAAATGACAGATTAGATCTGAAATCATGGGAATCTTTTATATGATATGGTGGTACTTTGAGGACAAAGAGCCATCTAATAAATGTGCTGCAACATCTGGAAAAGATAAAATTAACTGTTTCACATGAAACATATTCCAAATAATATTTAGAAAAAATAAATTTTATCTCACTTGAAAAAAATGAGATACAACTACCGTTAAATTATTATAAGTAATATAAAAGTTTGGTTAACTTTAGTACACACAAATTTAAAAATGTGTGCACAAAAATTATATAACAAGACACCTGAAACACTGAAAAACATCAAGAGGGGTTACTACTGTTAGTCTCCTGTTATCAGAGGTCTGTTGATACTGAAGGTGTGCCTCTAGGAAATGTATCTGATTTGTTAGGTATCAAATTTTGTGTGTTACAATGTCACGTAATAATTAGGTTTTTAAAAATTTTTGTGAGGTCAATAATGATGTCTTCACCTTAATTTATAAGTTGTCATTTCCATCCTTACTTTTTTCAGTTTGCTAATTTTGCTGGTATTTTTCCAGAGGATCAAATTTAGTTTACTTGATTCTATTAATTTTCTGTTATGTAATTTATCTCTTCTTTAATACTACATACTTTGTTTGCAATTAGTATGTTCCTTTTTTTATTAATATCTTAATTTGCAAGATTAAGAAATGATTTAAAAATAGAGAACTGTTATAGCTAAAATTTATTTCTGACATTGCTTTTGTAGCAACTCTTAAATTTTGATTGTATCATAATTTCATTTTCATTTGTCTGTAGGTATTTGATCTCTTCTATTTTTTTTTGACCTGATGATTTGCCTTA